>NC_138774.1:275469215-275489215 GCF_965119305.1 Pelophylax lessonae | reverse complement strand
GCTGAAAACAGGTCACAGGAGTGCAAAGTGAACTGCATTCCTGTGATCCATAGAAGTAGTACAGCCAAACAAGCTTGCCGACAGCCCGCTGCAAATATACTGCGGCAGGCTGATTCCGCTGTGCAAATCGCTGCACCCGTATGGTGATCCGCGGCAGCGATCCTGGGGGCCCCCATTTGCCAGCGGGAAAGAGAATTCACGGGGCCAGCGACCACGATTGCTGCCAGGCACCCGCGATCGCTCCCCGTGGAGAGAGAACGACTGTCAGCTATTGTAAACACAGCAGACCGTTGTTCTCTCAGGAATCAATACAGAGCGCCTGTGATCCTCCTATTTAGGAACACCGGTCTCTGTGTTGATTCCACAAGCCCATCCCCCTCACAGTTAGAAAACCCCCCCTAGGCTCACATTTAACCCTTTGATCGCCCCTGGGTTAACCCCTTCCCTGCCAGAGTCATTAGTAAAAGTAACGGTGCATATTTTTAGCACTGATTACTGTAGTAATGTCACTGGTCACCCCAAAAATGTTAGTTCGGGGTCCGATTTGTCCGCCGCAATCCCGCTAAAAATCGCAGATCACCGCCATTACTAGTAAAATAAATAAATAAATAAAAATGACATAAATCTTTCCTAGTTTGTAGACGCAATAACTTTTGCACAAAGAAATCAAAATACGCTTATTGATATTTTTTTAACCAAAAATATGTAGCAGAATACAAATTGGCCAAAGAGGATGAAAACATTTGATTTTTACATTTTTTTTTTATTGGGAATGTTATATAGCAGAATGTGAAAAATATCAGAATTGTCACTCTTTTTTTTTTTTTTACAGCCCAAAATACCACCAAAAGAAAGGTCTATTTGTGGGGGAAAAAAGGATATCAATTTTATTTGGGTACAGCAGGGCACCGGACTCATGGATTCCAATGGGTTTTTTTTTTTTTTTGAAGCACGTGATTGGAGCCAGAGGCACTGTAACTGCTTATCTTGAATAGATTTACCAACGAAAGACAAAAAATTTTGTTGCGTTTTTTTTTTTTTTTTTACAGTGAGCACTATGACAGATGTTCTAAAACAGGGAGTTCCCAAACTGTGGGTCCCGACCCACAGCTGCATTTGAGTTGGTCTCCGGCGGATTTTGCACTGTTACAAGGAGCAGGCGGGGCCTTGATCTCCACTGACGCTCCAACCCCGCCCCTTGCCGTGCGTGCTGTGTTCTGTACGGGAGGCGGGGCCTCGGGGTAGGAGTCGGACTGAGTGGAGCCGTTATCAGAGTGCAGTGCATCGCATCGGAGCTGAGCGCCAGGACCTGTCACCAGGTAGGCCAGATACTGCTTGGTGGCTTATTTTAGGCCTGGTTGGTGGCCCACATTTGCACAGGCATAGCAGCCCATTGATTTGACTGGTCTTGGGCTGCTATGCCTGCGTTTTCCGCTGAAAAAAGGTGCATGCAGATCTTAAAAAAATGCAGAGGCCTTGAAATCCATCCTGATTTTGCACCATGCGACTTACCTGCAGTTCCTGCAAACGCAAACTGTGTTTTTAAATGCTGGGCCCACGTATATATAAAAACGCAGAAAGCTTGCCAGTGCAGGAACAGAACGGCAGGTAAGTCGCATTGTGCAAAAGTAGGATGGATTTCAAGGCCACTGCATTTTTTTTAAAATGCCGCATGCGCCTTTTTTCTGCGGAAAACGAGGGCATAGCAGCCCATTCAAATCAGTGGGCTGCTATGCCTATGCAAATGTGGGCCGCCAACCCGCATACATGTAAACCAGGCCTAAAGCAGTAGCAAAAGTAACCACTTCTAGACCGCAAGGATTTGCCCCCTCAACCACTTGCCGACCGCTTAGCGCATATATACTGCGGCAGTGTGGCTCTCCCAGGCAAACGGACGTAGGTATACATCGGTCACCTGGTGGCCACTGGCGGCGCGCTCCCGATCGTCACCGAGAAGCTGATGCAGCAGGCAGGTGGCTCTGATTGCCTCCTGACACCCGCGATCGTTCCCCGCTGAGAGGGAAGAACGGTCAGCTGTTGAAAACACAGCTGACCGTTCTTCTCCCTGGGATGATCATAGAGCTCCTGTGATCCTTCTATATAGGATCACATGTCTCTATGGTCATTTCAGAAGCCACGCCCCCTCACAGTTAGAATCACTCCCCTAGGCTCACATTTAACCCCTTGATCACCCATGTTAACCCCTTCCCTGCCAGTGTCATTATTACAGTAACAGTGCATATTTTTAGCACTGATTACTGTAGTGATGTCACTGGTCCCCCCAAAAGTGTCAAAAATGTCAGTTAGGGGTCCGATCTGTACACTGCAATGTGGAAGTCCCGCAAAAAAAAAAAAAAAATCAAAA
The DNA here is from genome assembly GCF_965119305.1 of Pelophylax lessonae. Taxonomy (NCBI): domain Eukaryota; kingdom Metazoa; phylum Chordata; class Amphibia; order Anura; family Ranidae; genus Pelophylax; species Pelophylax lessonae. The sequence continues at coordinate 275,486,850 of NC_138774.1, read as the reverse complement.
ATCGCAGGTCGCCGCCATTACTAGTAAAAAAAAAAAAAAAAAAAAAACACAATAAAAATTACATTCCGTAGTTAGTAGACGCAATAACTTTTGCACAAACCAATCAAAATACACTTATTGCGATTTTTTTTTTTTTACCAAAAATATGTAGTAGAAAACAAATTGGCCTAAAATGTTAAAAAACTTGGATTTTAAAATTTTTTTTGGAATGTTATACAGCAGAATGTGAAAAATATTGTTTTTTTTTTTTTTCCAAAAGTGTCGATCTTTTTTTCAAAAATTTAAAAGCGCACAGGTGATCAAATGCCACCAAAAGAAAGCTCTATTTGTGGGGGAAAAAAGGACAGAAATTGAATTTGGGTACAGCGTCGCATGACCGAGCAATTGTCCATTAAAGTAACGCAGCGCCGAATCGCAAAATATAGCCTGGTCAGGAAGGGGGTAAAATCTTCCGGTCTTAAAGCTGGTAAAAATACGCTCATTGAGAATTTTTTGTCAAAGACATGTAGCTAAATACATTTTGGCCTAAATATATGACAAAAATTGAATATATTGGATATTTTTTAACTGTCAAAGTAGAAAATGTCAATTTTTTTCGCAAAATTTTCGCTCTTTTTTTATTAATATCGCAAAAAATGAAAAGCGCAGAGGTGATCAAATACCACCAAAAGAAAGCTCTGTTTGTGGGAAAAAAAGGACGTAAATTTAGTTTGGGTACAGCGTTGCATGACCGCACAATTGTCAGTTAAATTCGTGCAGTGCCAAGTTGCAAAAAGTGGCCTGGACGTAAAGCAGGAAAATCCTCCGGTGGTAAAGTGGTTAAGGCCAAAGTAGAAGAGTTGGAATAATTCTCCCATTCAGCCGCACTACTTCTGCGTAACATTTACGGGCAGCCCGATTAACGGGGGCTTCCAGGGACAATGTAAATCACCCGGGACAGTCCCGGCAAAAACGGGACAGTTGGCAAGTATGCACTTCTGGACCGCAAGGATTTGCCCCCTTAATGACCAGGCGCTTTACAATATTCAATTACAAGCCAGTAGGTCCCGAAAAATAACTGTATTCAGAAGTGGGTCTCGGCCCAAAAAAGTTTGGGAAGCCTTGCTCTAAAAGACATAATGTTTTGTATACTGGTCTACCATTTTGAAAAAAACAATAAAAACCATTGAAAACTAAAAAATGGAAAAAATAAAATTGTCCCGGTAGACAAGTGGTTAAGGCCTTTGTTGTTCAGCTTACAGAACCCTGGCTATCAGTTTTTGGGCCCGTCCCGTATCGCTCACCCTCTCGGCGGGAGACGTGTGCCTGCAATGAGCTGGGTGGAGATGCAAAAACAACATCAAGAGCAGCCAGGAAAAATAGTAGCCGAAAAAAAAGGAGCTACAAAGAACAAAATAAGTCCAAAAGACAGTTACAAAGCCCAGGCCCGGGGCCTCTAGTGTTCCTTTCTGGCATTATAAAAGCAATATAGGAAAGGGGAGACATAGCCAGGAAACAGAGTTGGCTTTAATTAGCCCTAAGTAACGTGTCATTCCACCAGCTAACCCCATTCCTCTTTGATGTGTAGGACTGCAGACCTGTAGGTCACTGCTTGCTTGTAACGTGTTGTATAAACAGGGAAATAGGGGAAACCTAATCTCTTTTATGATAACATGGCTTGTGTGATGTGTTTTATAAACAGGCACATCAATTATATCCACTATTTCCCTGTTTATGCGCCGCTCTGAAATTAACGAGCTGCCTCTATTGAGGTCTGCAGTCAAACAAGATGTCAGCTCTCTGTATCAATGTATGGAAAAAAAAATGAATCTTCATTCACCCAAAATCCATATTTACCTGGTTCTGCACTGCGGCAGGGCGGCCCTCCTGTGCAAAAGCACATACCTGTACATGATTTTGTGCACTGGATCTGGGGCGCGCGCGTGCGCGCCGCCAGCGACCCTCTCCTGCTGTGATTGGACACAGCAGGAGCCAATATGTGGGTCCAGCGGACGCAATGTTCATCAGGACACAGCGATCGTTCTCAGGAGAGGCAGACAGACATCACATCCGCTGTGATTGGACACAGCGGGAGCCAATGAGTGGGTCCAGCGGACACGATGTCCGTCGGGATATGCTGATCATTCTCAGGAAAGGTAGACCGCCGTTCTACGTCTTCTGAGAAGGATGGGTGTGTCCGGTAGACATTGCGTCCGCTTCGATTTGACACAGCGGAGGCCAATGAGTGGGTCCGGCAGATGCGATGTCCGTCGGGGGAACGCCAATCATTCTCAGGAAAGGCAGACCGCCGTTCTGCGTCTTCTGAGAAGGATGGGTGTGTCTAGGTAGACATTGTGTCCTATGTGATTGGACACAGTGGAGGCCAATGAGTGGGTCCGGCAGATGCGATGTCCGTTGGGATACGCCAATCATTCTCAGGAAAGGTAGACCGCCGTTCTGCGTCTTCTGAGAAGGATGGGTGTGTCTAGGTAGACATTGTGTCCAATGTGATTGGACACAGCGGGAGCCAATGAGTGGGTCCAGCAGATGCGATGTCTGTCGGGGTAGGGACAGCCGTCACCTCCTCCTGGGACTGATGCTCCCGTCAAAAGACGCTCTGTCACATGCTCCCCACATATTTATTTCCAATCCCAGGGTGCATTGCGGCAAACCCCGCCCAATGGGACAGTCATAAACCCTGGTGTGCTATTGGCTAGGTTTCATGTATAATAGTAGAGTAGCCAGGTTGGTAGGCGACTAAAAAGAAGTCTACCAAACTCTGCATATGGGGATTTGAATGTGCCAGTATATCAACAACCAAGACCAAAGAATATAATAACAAATAATTTAGTTAATTATAAAAATAACATACAATAAAAATATATAATCTGGTCTAGAAGTCATATAAACATCACACTTCATATCTTAAATACATCTTTTAGATCTACGCGTTTCACTCAAAAGAGCTTCTTCAGGATCCAAGAGAATATTTTTTTCAGACAGACTTTAATTAAATCACAATATCCTTTAATAGCAAGTAGAAAGTTTCTACAGAAATTGGTAGTGTATGACGACATTGTGTAACCTATATAGGCTGCAACAAATCAATCCCAAACCGCTAAACGAAAAATTACTCATGTATTCAAAAACCAGCCAGAATTGCAAAAACCAGCCAGAATTGAAGTACATACAGGCAAGAAACTGTATGAAATAAAGCGGGGAACAGCCAGATGGATCCTACGATCAAGTACAGGTTACCAGTTAGACAGACACAAACCGCAAGGTTGTACTTGACAGGCTCAAATCTTAATAACAGGAGACAAGTGTCCAATATGACAAGGTTTCCTCCACTGTCCAACAAGATCCCTCATTGGATACAGTGGGGAGACTCCCTAGACTCAACAGGCCACGCCTGGTGGCATGTGACAGCACAGCTAACAGATCCAGCCACCCTGATAATAAGACAGGGCCATTAAATGCTTTTCACTAGCACCTACTTAGGAGGGTGCTACATATGTAATAATATATGGCTTGTCTTATGATGGGCGGCTGCATACAACCTAATTGTGTTCCCACAATGTGAATCAAATAATGAGAGTGTGTGTTGTTGCGCCTAATGCCCTTAGTAGTGTCAGTAAAAGAATTGTGTTATACAGTGCAAACAAAGTCTACAATCTTCCTCCTTACAGTCCTTAGTAAATAGTAAGTGGGACATATAAAAACAACGATATCATAAAATCAAACACTGGTTCCTAGGCAAACTCTCCAGGTAAAGCCCCATCAGTTCCAATTGTTGCCTATCAGTGCACCCTCATCAGTGCTGCCTCCCCAGTGGCATTAGTGCCACCTCACCAGTGCTTATCAGTGCCCCCTCGCCAGTGCCCATCAGCACGCCATCATCAATGCATATCAGTGCCGCCTCACCAGTGCCCATCAGTGCCACCTCATCCATGCCCATAAGTGCCGCCATCATCCATGCACATCAGTGCCGCCTCACCAGTGCCCATCAGTGCCGCCTCTCCAGTGCACCCTCATCAGTGCCCATCAGCGCGTCGTCATCATTGCACATCAGTGCCACCTCACCAGTGCCCATCAGTGCTGCCTCATCCATGCCCATCATTGTCGCCTCACCAGTACCCATCAGTGCCACCTCATCCTTGCCCATTAGTGCCGCCTCATCCATGCACATCAGTGCACCCTCCTCAATGTACATCAGTGCCGCCTCACCAGTGCCCATCAGTGCCGCCTCACCAGTGCCGCCTCATCCATGCAGATCTATAAATCAACTTTATGTACACCAAAACCAGATATTACCTTGTAAAAGTAGCATTGACATAATCACTTTGCTGTACATAGCCTGTACAGAGAGCAGTCCTGTTGGAGGGGCCCAGAAGGCTCCATCCACTACAGGCTGCTTACAGAAAGGGGGCGAAGACAAGAACAGTGTTCTGCCAAGAACTCCAACTCTCCAAAACCTCCAACCACGTCACTTCCAGTGACTCTCCAGCAGCAATATTACAACGAGTTGGTGTTTTCACAGAACACCGGCAGCGTATACACTACGGTACACAATATAATGGGTAACCAACAACATGGCTGCCTCCGAGGTGGCGACAACTTTTTTCCTCCATACTCGGTGTTCTCTCAAAACAGTCGTCAACTCATCCTCTACCGTAGTGTATATGCTGCCGGTGTTCTGTGAAAACAGCAACTTGAGGTAATCTCTAATTAATGCTGCTGTAGAGTGACGGGAAGGGGATTTTGGGAAGTTGGAGTTTTCGGCAGAACAGCAGTCTGTATTACAGGAAGCTCCTGCAAAGATCTGGAAGAAATACACAAAGCACACCAAGATTGGAGGAAGAATACACACAATTAATGTATTTCGAGAAGATCTGCTTATTAGTCATGCTTAAGCCTTTCATTTGTATGCACAGGTTGACCAGTGGACACTAGCTGCTTATGGAAACAAAAGTTTAGAAACCCCTTCAATTTGTTATCTTCACCATGGCAATCTTTGGGTTCCTGTGTGCCCCCATTCCAGGCTTCCACTCAAGGAACACACACTCACCACTTTCTAGGAACTGCCCTTGAACCCCACACCTGGAGACTTTCTAGTAGTGCCCTTGAACCCCACACCTCCAGACTTTCCAGGAAGTGCCCTTGATCCCCACACCTGGAGACTTTCTAGAAAGTTCCCTTGATCCCCACACCGAGACTTTCTAGGAAGTGCCCTTGATTCCCATACCTCCAGACTTTCTAGGAAGTTCCCTTGATCCCCACACCTCGAGAATTTCTAGGAAGTGCCTCTGATCCCCACCCCTCAAGACTTTCTAGGAAGTGCCCTTGATTCCCATACCTCCAGACTTTCTAGGAAGTTCCCTTGATCCCCACACCTCGAGAATTTCTAGGAAGTGCCTCTGATCCCCACCCCTCAAGACTTTCTAGGAAGTGCCCTTGATCCCCACACCTGGAGACTTTCTAGGAAGTGCCCTTGATCCCCACACCTGGAGACTTTCTAGGAAGTGCCCTTGATCCCGACACCGAGACTTTCTAGGAAGTGCCCTTGATCCCCACACCTTGACACTACATGCCCCATAGTTCCAAGCACCACCATGCATGTGTCCAATTGTAGTCCTCGCTGGCTCCCTGTGCACATCACAACAGGCAGCATCATAAAGTCTGGGGCATGTGCAGAGGCTCCAATTGACCCTGCATGACAGCAGAGCCACCCAACAACCAGGAACCTGGAGCAACTTTCTTTGAACCTGATCAACTGACAGGAAGGGGCAGCATGCAAGGTAAATATTGAAGTCAACTGCATTCATTGATATTAAAATGTTAGGGTCTGAAAACACATTCGGCGTAAAATTTTCAGAACTGTATACTGTAGTAATTACTGTAGCCCATGTTGTAATAAAATATCCAAGGGTTTTTTTCAGCTAAGCACACCCTCCTGCATGCATGCCTGAGCTAAGGGCAGATGGATTCCAGGAAGTAAATGCTACATAAATCATCTGTCCTTACTAAAGGAGGCCTTTACAGCATCGCTTGGCTATTACGTGACCCGCCGGAGCTCTTCTCTTCTCCACATGGCTGACACCAGCAGCCCCTCCCTCTGCAGCGCTTGAAGCAGGCTGACGTCAATGAGGATCTCAGCCTCTCCCTCCGTTTTCGGCGCGGGGAAGAAGAGCTCCGGCGGATCACGTAAGCGCCCAGCGGCACTGTAAGTAAGGCAATATTGCAAAACCATGTAATTTGTTCTGTAAAAAGATTATACAATGTGCAGTGTGTCTCCTTGTGTATCTTTTTACAGAACGGATTACATGATTTTACAAGATCTTTATCTAAGGTTTATTATTGGGATTACAAAATTCCACAAGGCCAACTCCTGAGGTGACAGAGGGAGGAATTTTTGTACATACGGTAAATATACTTCCCTGTTATGAAATATGTCCCACGATTTGCAGGCTGTTGGATTCCATCATAATCTTCACCACTGGGCCTGCTGGTCCTCTTCCTGCTGCTGAACTTCTGGCACTGTGAAGGTTCAAAGCTTTGGGTCTCCAGGCTCAGCTGCACTAAAGATGGTTTGATAAGGACGCATCCCTTTCTTGTCTTTTTCTCCACTGAGAAAAGTTTATTTGACGGATAATACTGCCTGTAACATGATCTATGAGTGGTGGAGTCTGATCAGTCACATGATTCTCTCCTCCATTCACAGATCATGTTACAGGCAGTGTAATCAGTTAAAGAACTTTCCTCATCGGTGGGAAGGAGGGCAGGAAAGTGCATGTCCCTCGTCAGATCATCTTTAGTGCAGCTGAGCCTGGAGACCTGAAACTGTTAACCCCCACAATGCCATAAGATCAGCAGCAGGAAGAGGACAGGGCATCCCTGCAATGAAGATTTCTACAGAATCCAGCAACCTGAACATTGCTGGACATATTTAATTACAGGAATTTAAAGCTGCAGAGACATTTTTTTTTTTTTTGTAATTAAAATGAAACAATAGGTACATTTTCTTTTTCATTCTGGATAGCAGGGGAGGACTGGGCCAGGAGGCAGATGGGCAATTGCCTACTGAGTGTGGGATGAAGACCAGGACAGAGCGCAGCCCTTCCCCCTAGCATGGATGGTGTAAACTGTGTCTGAGCAGAGGCCTGTTCAATACCCCACTGGAGACTCTCCTCCTCTAGCCCCGACTGAGCTTTCCCAGTTCCCCCAAATCGCCCCCCCCTGCTGGCCACGTTGGGAACCTGGATTCGGCCTGTGAGTAGAGAGTACCTGGAGCTGAGCTTCAGCCTGAAAGCTAAAGTGGCAATTTATAGCTACAAAATGCATTTTTTAGTAAAAATAAAGTAATTTCATGTTCATTAAACCTGGTGATTCTGAGCCATCATTAGAACCACGACAACAGGCACTGCTGCTGTTCAGACCACTGAAGGGTCTTTTGACGTCTTTCTACTTACGTAGCTCAAAATCCACCTGAGAACCTTGTAGAGGATCTAGGATTGGGACCCCCATGTCATCAAGAGTGACATAGTTAATCCTGCATGGAGACAGGCTTTTTTCCACCCGCGTCTACAGAAGGTTGCGTGTTTTTACCCCACAGGGTTACCGCAACCTCAACAGATGTAAATCATTTATTTATTTTCCTTTCCTAACGATTAACCTTTTTTGACCTAATAATCACATTAGAATCATGCACTACAGTAAAAGGGCTCTCCTGCCTCCCCTTTTTTATTTTTTTTCCAGTGTACACCCTGAGCCTTCACATGGGTCTATACTTGGGTTTCTCAACCAGGGATTCATGGAACCCTCCAAAAGGTTGCTAGGAGGTTCCTTGAGCAATGAGAACTTTCTGCCCCTCAGATAAGTTCCCATTGACACCATTGATCTTTTTAGCTGTCTGTAAGGGGGTAATTTGTCTCAATGACCACAAATGTAAGGAGCATTGTTCCCACTGACCATCACACGAACGTATCATGAGTTGTAGATATAGTCGTTTTTAGCAGGGGTTCCCTCCCTGAGACCGGAAAGGTATTTCAAGGGTTCCTCTGTGTTGAAAAGGTTGAGAAAGCCTAGTCTATAATCTGCCATTGCAGCCAAACCCATTTAAACCTCAGTGGACCCCCACATACTAAATCCCATGGGGATCACAGGGGTTCCTTTCTCCCTCATCACAAGATAGATGAAAAATCAGAACGGACATCCAAGTCACATATGTGACATCTGTTTCCGCTCTGATCCGACTCGGTGGGGGCTCAGTCTAGGATCCCCTGCTGAGACAGAATGGAGGGTGCACAGTATTTGCACTTTACTGTCAGTGTATGTGTATTAGACTGCTTCAAGTGGACAGATCTGCTTTAAGTGACTGAACAGAATATCATATTATCAAGTTACTGATTTCTTCCCGGTGGTTAATCAGCAGGGATGGTGAATGGAATGGCTGATATACTACAAACATGCACATGAAACAGAATTGGGAACATATGGCACAGCAAGCAAGTCTAAATGGGAAAGTTAAAATAAAAATTACTGTCCGCCTAATATAACAATAATAACTCAAAAAGTGCAATGAGTCGTTTAATGTAGAGACCGCTAAGCTCTTTATTGTGCAGAATTCTCCATTCGGCCGAGCCTATGTTCATAACTAATAAAGTGAAAGAGGATTTCCGCTTAAAAATATTATGTTATTACTAGCCTCAAGGAGGCAAATGTTGCAACTTAGCCTTCCAGTCTAATTAAGAAAATACTGAGCAAGAGTAATAAAAGAGTGCATGGACCCCCGCTTATTGGATGAACTCTGAAAGACGCCAATGTTAACAGGCTGCATGATGAAAGCATGTTATGGTGGGAAGGTGGACTTCACATTCGCTAGTACTGCTGATGACAGCCAGGCCAAGCTGGGGGGGGGGGTTGCTAAACTCTTAAGACTCATCCACAGTACTGATAAATATAAAAAAAAAATCTATTTATAATAAAAGTAAATAAAATCAAAGTGTTAATGGCCACCGTGACAGCTAAGTCAAGTTGGCTATATTCAGGACTTCTTAGGACTCATCCACACCACGGTGCTTATGTCATTGCATGTTGACATGTTGCATTTTTTAATGCCTTTCCCTGATTTTTTTTCACCACTCTGCCAAACAAAATAACTTGATAATAATTTGATGATTTTCCTGCACCAGGCCAGGGATTGGTGTGAACAGGCACCATTGATGACTTTCCAGCACACCGGGGCAGGGATTGGTGTGAACAGGCACCATTGATGACTTTCCAGCACATCAGGGCAGGGATTGGTGTGAACAGGCACCATTGATGAATTTCCACTCCAGCACACCAGGCCAGGGATTGGTGTGAACAAGCACCATTGAAAACCATGCTTTTTGCCTTGTCCTTGCATTGGGACTGTGCAATTAAACCTACGAAGGTTATGTGAACAGGTCCTTTACATTTCAGCAGAGACATGCTTGAAAGTGTATGTAAACTAACAATACATTTCTCTGATTTGTTCCTTTTTTTCCCATTTCAATGTGACATTGAAAGGGTTTTAATATATCTATTCGAAAAAGTGCAAACATTTTTTTTTATTTTTATTTTGGACCTGTCCTAGGGTGACAATGTTGCTCAGTATGGTTGTCACCCTTAAGACAGGAAGTATGTTAATGGCAGGATTACCAGCCAAACTAATGCAGCTCCCACATCTAAGGGACTAGTAAGCTGCAATAATATCAATTTTCACTCGAATTTAGATTTTTGCTGTTACACTTTAAAGATTTGCACCCTGTTTGGTTGAACTTATTACAATTTAATGTGTTCGTCTCTATGTGCTGACCATTTTGTTCCTCCTATTTGCCTTGTATGGCTCACTGGAGATTCATTAATTAAAAATGTGCCAGGGACGAAATTGTGGTGTTGTCCATTGCAACCAATCAGATGGTCCCTTTCATTCTTAAACCTATAGTGAAGTGAAAATTGTCAGGAGGAATTCAACTGGATTAGTAGTAACTGGATTAGTAGTAACTCTTCCATTTGTGTCCTCTTCAGCTTATCCAGTCACACTATGGGGTTGATTAACTAAGGGCAAATAGGCTGTTAAATTTTCAAGGGCATTTCCACTTTGCAAGGGAATTTTCTCTTGGTTTAGTGAATTAGGTGAAGTTCTGCAGATTTCCCTTGTCCAATCATGTGCAAGCAAAACATTTTTTTCTATTTTTCTTGCATACGATTGGGTATTCTCTGCAAAGTGAATTTAGACATTGTTCACTAAGCAAAGGGAAAATGCTCCTGAAAAGGGAACAACAGCCTGCTTGCCTTTAGTAAATTAATATCTGGATTTCATGTGTTCATTATAAAAAATCTTTGGACTTCAAGGTTATGTGAACAGGACTTCCTACCTCCTCTTCAACGTTGTTCAACAGGCCAATGCAAAGAGAATGTGCCTCCAGCAACGGGATTTATTCAGTTCAGATGATTCTGCTGATTTATTGAGACTGATTTACTAAAGAAGTAAAAGTTGTTCACTTAAAGTAAATATTAGTAAATAAGGTAAACGTGTTCATTTTAAATATCCAATCATGTACGAAAGGACAATACAAATATGGGATGTATACTAGAACATGAGTATTCCTTCCAGTTCTGGTCACCAATTCTCAGAAGGGATGTGATGGAGACAGTCCAAAGCAGTACAACGAAACGAATTAGGGGATCGAAGGACCTCAATTACGAGGAGCGACTACAAGCACTAAATATGATCCAAGACTTGTGAGACAAAAACTCATAATCGTGGCTCCACATCCCTATGAAATAGATAAAGAACGGAAAGACAAATGAAACTTGGGACTTTAAAAAAGGTAGCCACTCATAACCCCCAGGAGAAATAAACTCAAGTGTTTATATAAAAACACAATTTATAATTTATATATATAATGGTTTCTGTTATTAGTATTTTTTCGTTTTGTAACTCAAGTTACATAGTGGTTGAGGTTGAATAAAGACAATAGTCCATCCAGTTCAACCTGTGTAGGTGTGTGTGGACGTATTCATTTCCCATACCCCTGAATATTTTTATCTTGGAGATGCATGTCCAAGAGTCTTTTAAAAGTAGCCATACTCCCCGCAGTTACTACCATTTCTGGAAGCAAGTTCCACAATCTTATTACCCTTACTTTAAAAAACCCCTTGCGTAGTCTGAGGTTAAATCGCTTCTCCTCTAATCGCATTGTATGGCCTCGTGTCCTCTTGCACTCCTTGCGACTGAATAGTTTTTTTTCTATGCTGAGATCACCATTGAGGTATTTGTAAATCACTATCATGTCTCCTCTCAGGTGTCTCTTCTCTAGGGAGAATAAATTGAGCACTTGTAATCACTCCTCAAAATTTAGGTCCTCCAACCCCCTACCTAGCTTAGTTGCCCTTCTTTGGATTCTTTCCAGTTCCAGCACATCCTTTCAGAGGATTGGCGACCAGAACTGGACAGAATACTGCAGGTGCGGCCGGACCAGAGTTTTATAAAGTGGTAGGATTATAGATTTATCTCTGGAATACATCCCCTTCCTTATGCATGCCAATATTCTGGCAGCTTCGGCAGCTGCAGCTTGACATTGCATGCTATTGCTTAGTCTATCCTTTACTAAGACTCCCAGTTCTTTCTCCATTCTTGTTTTGAAATGTTTGTGTAAATATGATGGAACAAGATTTATGATGATTAATGTATTGTACAATTATATCTCCCAGTATTGACAGGATCCCCTGAAGAAGCTACTAGCGAAATGCGGAGCAATCCTGCCATTTCCGGAAATACCTGTGGAACCTAGAGAAGTTATCCCTTTTTCCACTACATACTTTATTGGTTACACTATGGGTATCCCCACATGCTGCTTCCCTATGTCCAAGGGAGAGCCTGTTTCTCCTATGCTGAGGAGATATTGTATATGTTTCTGTGTTGATTTTATATTATCTTTTAATCATAGTTCAATAAAATTATATTTTTATATAAACACTTGAGTTTATTTCTCCTGGAGGTTATGAGTGGCTACCGTTATGAGTGGCTACCTTTAAAGTCCTAAGTTTCCTTTGTCTTTCCATTCATTAACTACAAGCACTAAAATTATTTTCACTGCAGAAGAGATGCTTGAGAGGGGACATGATAGCGATTAATAAACACCTTAATGGTGATCCCAGCATAGGAAAAAAACTATTCAGTCTCAGGGAGTGTAGGAGGACACGGGGCCACACAATGAGGTTGGAGGAGAAGCTGCGTAGGGGGTTTTTTACTGTTAGAATGTGGAACTCTCTTCCACAATTGGTGGTATCATCAGGGAGTACTGATACATTTAAAAGACTCTTGGACGTGCATCTCAAAGAACACAATATACAGGGATATGGGAAATGATTATCGTCACTGACACACACAAAAACCTACACAGGTTGGACTAGATGGACTATTATCATTATTCAACCTAAACTACTATGTTACTATATTATATTGAACACAACAGTGTTTCTCAAAATTTTCTCAGTTAAGGCACCCTTTAAAATTATGGACAGTCTTGCGGCACCCCATTCAAAAATGTAAAAACTATTCTAGTAGCTTTACATAATGCAGCAACATCCACACACGTAGGACACCCAACGTTGGAGGTTACATGGTTACATAGTAGTTGAGGTTGAATAAAGACAATAGTCCATCCAGTTAAACCTGTGTAGGTGTGTGTGGACGTATTCATTTCCCATACCCCTGAATGTTGTGATCTTGGAGATATACATCCAAACGTAGCCATACTCCACGCAGCTCCCACCATTTGTGGAAGCGAGTTCCACAATCTTATTGCCCTTACTGTAAAAAAAACCCTTTGCATAGCCTGAGGTTAAACCGCTTCTCCTCTAATCGCATTGTATGTCCTCGTGTTCTCATGCATTCCTTGCGACTTTCTATGCTGAGATCACCGTTGAGGTATTTGTATATCGCTATCATGTCCCCTCTCAGGCGTCTCTTCTCGAGGGAGAATAAAGCGAGCGCTTGATAAATCAAGGTGATTTATTCTTTTTTTTTACATTTTTTAAGTGGTATGTGACATACACATTGAAATGATAACTTCACAGAACATATAATAAATCCAAAATAAAACATATGCACCATCATTGTATGGGTACATCCTACCCAAGATAAGGTCACCCCAAGCAATTATCAGAGGGTGAAGCCAGAGATATTCAGGCAGCCAGGTATCGAAGATATGAAAGTCTAGGGGCCCTCTTGGGCAACTTATGTAATGAGCCGCTCCTCAATGGGAAGGAGTCCCTTTGATCTCCTAGAAAAATGATTGGGACTTGGGGGAAGCTTAATGCAAGGCATCCCACTAGGGTCGAAACATACAAATTTTTTTATCGAAGTAACGAAGATAGGAAAGTCTAGGGGACCTCTTGGGCAACTTATGTAATCACCCACCCCTCAATAGGAAGGAGTCCATTTGATCTCCTAGAAAAATTATTCGGACTTGGGGGAAGCCTAATGCAAGGTATTCCCACTAGGGTCGAAACATACTAATTTTTTATAGAAGTATCGAAGATATGAAAGTCTAGGGGCCCTCTTGGGAAACTTATGTAATCAGCCGCCCCCTCAATAGGAGTCCCTTTGATCTCCTAGAAAAATGATGGGACTTGGGGGAAGCTTAATGCAAGGCACCCCACTTGGGTCGAAACCCATTATTTTTTTTTTGTTAAAATGAGTACGGGGAAGAGAGAAATAGAACAGAATAGAAAAAAAGAGAGGGGGGGGTGCGGTGGGAATTGGAAAGGAGGCGATTTATTCTTTCAAAGCAAATTAAACTAAACTTTTGCACACTGGTACTGACTAGTATTCCAATGTTTCTCTTCTCCCTCAAATTTCTCTCCAGCTAATGTCACCCCAATGCTGAGGGAGAGGGACAGGGGAGGGTCAAACAAGGACGGTGTTGAGGCAACAGACATCCTCCTTATCAACTGATGACGTCATTGATTGTTAAGATGACGGTGTCTAGAAAGTCGTAATGGTGCACAATGGAAACCTGTGGCTTTGTGTAACTAAAAAGGCAGGCTTCATCCAATGGGCTGGCTTGTATACAAGTTTGTTACATTTTTAGGCACCCTTGAAGAAACCTCAAGTGGCACCCTAGTCGAAAAAGGCTGGAACACAACATCACCTCAATTACTAAGCTTAGTGAACATCCCCAACTCTTTAAATGAGCCTCAATGAATCACAAATCGTCACTTCATCCCTTCGTATGACAATTTACAGATTGTGTATTAAGATTTGTATCTGCCACAGGAATCCAACAAATCATAAATCCTGATATAGAAACTGCATGATACTCTTCGACACATCTGCATATATTGAGGCATGTGAAAAAAAAAAAAAAATCACAAAGAAGAATTAAATCTATTAAAACAATTCACTCTTCTCTAAAAATAATTTTATTTATATATTTATTCTATTAGTTGAACTAGATGGACTGGTTTCTTTTTTTTTTTAACCTACATAACTATGGATATTTACAGACATTTTATATCCATCATATAAAACTTAATCCAAATCCTAAAGACTCAAACACAATCTTCATGCCCCCTTCTCCCAGTGCTGAATTAAATGGACCTCTTCTACGAAAATACCCAGACAGATCGAAAAGCTACAATTGATGGCAACTTTTCAATTTTTACCTTCCTAAGCAAATGTTTAGGATCACGGAGGGATACGTTTGGTAACCTTTGGATGAGCATAACTTGCAATATTCCATTAGGGAATAGGTAAGAAAATAAAAGGAATATTCTGGATCCATAAAATTCTATTTACAAAAAAAAAAAACTGTCCTATTTGCTGCTTTTTGAATTATGGGATTTGCTAAAACTGGAGAGTGCAAAATCTGGTGTGCAAAGAAACCAATCAGCTTCCAGGTTTTTTGTCAAAGCTTAATTGAACAAGCCGATTGGCACAGCTGCACCAGATTTACACTCTCCAGCTTTAGTAAGTAAGCCCCTATGTCTCTTTCTAAATATTAATGATGTTCCAAGAGAAGGTTTTTCTTCTCTTGTATCCTAATGCTAAATAGTCTGAGCTGGAAAGAGTCAAGGACTAATAAAGAATGGAGATTTTTAAGTCCATCTTGATGAAAGACACTTAAACATGACTACAATGGAACCAAGTGGTCCTGGGTTTGAATCCAAACATGGCCAATGTCTACACTGAATTTGTATGCTTGCCTTCTCGTCCTCAAATGTCTACACTATAAAGACCGCGACAACCAGGGTGGATAAAAATGCATTTTTTTAAATATATATATATATATATATATATATATATATATATATATATATATATATAAATAATTTAGATTTTTTCTTATTTAAATAAGATTTTCTTGATTTCTTTTTCAAATTTATTTTAATAAAATGTTTTTGGAGCAAAAAACTATCTAAAGATAGTTTTCTATTTAAGATACATTAATAGTTGAGTTTATTTAGCATGAAATGGAGCTTACTTCGATAGCATGAGGCTGTATATTCTGAAATATTCACATTTTTGGTAAACTCATTCAATAAATCCAAGCTCTGCAAGCTGAGATAACATGCACTGCATTGATGCATTCACACAATTTCACAGTAACCATTGAGATAAAACAAAGTTCAGGAATATTCCTTTCTCCCATTGTTTTATAAATCTATGTACACTACAAACTGTATGATTGAATCGGTTT
The DNA here is from genome assembly GCF_965119305.1 of Pelophylax lessonae. NCBI lineage: Eukaryota > Metazoa > Chordata > Amphibia > Anura > Ranidae > Pelophylax > Pelophylax lessonae. The sequence goes on along the minus strand of NC_138774.1, from coordinate 275,471,140 downwards.
GGATATCGCTGATTTGCTAACCTGACAGCTTATTATTCTAAATAGGAAACCTTCATTTTGTTTGCAGATATTAAAGATTCTAACTACCAGCAAGAATGAGTCCTTACATTTAAAGAGCACCTGTCATTTCAGATCCATCATGGCAGCGCCTGTTAGCGGGCATCCACTCACCTGCTGCTGCCACGTCCCTCACCTTGTTGTGTCACTGTCGCATCACCAGCCGTCCCATTAAAGTGAATGGGACAGTCGGTGAGTCACCAGCAGGTCAGAGATGACAGTTGTGCTTTAAAAATTATAATTTCAATTTAGTTTATTTAAATCAAGCCTTTTTACTAGTGCTTTAATGTGTGGTTTAAAACATTCTCACCATGGCTCGCACAAAAGGAGCTGCTTAAATTAAGGGGTGCAAAGTTTCTTTATTCCCGGATTTTTCAGTGGAAATTCAAACAAATTTTAATTGTGCATGATGCAGGTTGAGAAATTAGATTGCAAGCTCTTCTGGGTCAAGGACCGATGTGAAGGGTTTAATTTTTTTTTTTTGTAAAGAGCTGCAGAAGACGTGCCAGTGCAATGTAAAGTATGCATGACAAAAAAGGAATAATATATATATATATATATATATATATTTCTTTTCCAAAGACATGCTCATAGGTTAATTGGCTCCTGTCTAAATTGGGCCTGGTATGTGTATGTATGCATGTGGGATTGGGACCTTTGATTATAAGCGTCAGGAAGCAGGGACTGTTGTGAATATACAATATATATGTAAAGTGTTGTGTAAATTGTCTGCACCATATAAATAATAGTTTTTTAAATAAATAATAATAAAAATAATTTAAAAAAAAAAGAAGAATAATAATAATAATATTGACTGTTGTGAATATACAATATATATGTAAAGTGTTGTGTAAATTGTCTGCACCATATAAATAATATTTTTTTAAATAGAAAATAAGAAAATAATAATATAAAAAAAATATATTATATATATATATATATATATATATATATATATATATATATATATATACACACACACACACACACATATATATATATATATATATATATATATATATATATATATATATATATATATATATATAAAAAATTGTGTTTGGGGGCAAAGCGTTGGTAGTACTACCAATAACGTGCTTTCGGGTTCACACGGAAACGTAAAAAACGACCACATCCAACTGCTACAGTAGCCTTGCTAGGCAACAAAATTACTATGACAGCTCAAGGCTCACATGTCTTCATACAGCCACTTTCTAACTGTTAATGACTGGTAATTGGAAAAAGAGACACACACTAATGGGACCCATGCATGGAACACGAAATATGTACAGCCGGTCCACATGTTTACAAACAGATATACCTCCTTGGCTTGACGAGCAATCATTGAGTAATGTTCCTGCAGCCCTGTAACCTATAGATTTTTGGGGCAGGCTTCTCAAGATAATAAATGACTAGATTGATTGACAGTGAAAGCAGATCTACTGTGCTATTGGCCAGAAGTTTTGTGATGTCAAGCCAAGAGATTGCCTATCGTTGCTGGTCGTTTTTCAGCAAATCAAAAAAAGGGTCACACGCACCATGCAGACGAATAGCCAACATCAGTCTTGGGAGTCTGATTAATTGAGAATCAAAAATTATTCCCCATGGCTTATTATTGCAAGACTTGGAATACATGTTTTATCTCTCTATATGTATATATGTATTATTATTATTATCTCTCTATATGTATACATGTATTATCATCTCTCTATATGTATACATGTATTATTATTATCTCTCTATATGTATACATGTATTATTATTATCTCTCTATATGTATACATGTATTATTATCTCTCTATATGTATACATGTATTATTATCTCTCTAGATGTATACATGTATTATTATCTCTCTAGATGTAATCTC
>NC_138774.1:275309215-275464215 GCF_965119305.1 Pelophylax lessonae | reverse complement strand
CCCTAAAATGTTTAATATATCAGAGATAAGGGTGTTTTCATACCATTACCTGATTGGGTAGTGTATCTGTATTGGTAAATGCAGACATTGTCCAGTATGCTGGGCATTTTGTATAAACCACAAATTTAATATAGTCAAAAAACCGCATTCGTTATAAATCAGAATGGAGATAGAAATGCTTAGCTAGGTAATCGTTTGGAGAACAAGCATCTATTGGATCTATTGTCATTCCAGCTATGCCAATGCCAGCTATGCCCAATCTCTGCCCCCTAATGAACAGCCTTCAGTTATCTACTGTCAATGTCGAAGCACCCCAGTTTGTGCCTCCTAGTGAACAGCGCTCCCTTGGTTTCTGCCAATGATGAAGCACCCCAATTTGTGCCCCTAATGAAAAGCATTTGGTTAGTTTCTGTCAATAATGAAGCACCCCAATTTCTGCCCCCTAATGAACAACGTCCAATGACGAAGCACCCCAATTTGTGTTACTTAATTATCGGCGTTTGGTTGGTTTCTGTCAATGATGGAGCACCCAAAATTTCTGCACCCTAATGAACAACGTTCAATGATGAAGCACCCCAATTTGTGCCCCCTAATGAACAGCGTTCGGTTGGTTTCCGTCAATGACGAAGCACCCCAATTTCTGCCCCCTAATGAACAGCGTTCGGTTGGTTTCCGTCAATGACGAAGCACCCCAATTTCTGCCCCCTAATGAACAGCGTTCCGTTGGTTTCTATCAATGATGAAGCACCCCAATTTCTGCCCCTAATGAACAGCGTTCGTTTGGTTTTGGTCAATGACAAAGCACCCCAATTTCTGCCCCCTAATGAATGGTATTCGGTTGGTTTCGGTCAATGATGAAGCACCCCAATTTCTGCCACTAATAAACAGCGTTCGGTTGGTTTCTGCACCCAACCTTTACTAAACACATGTGGTTGCTAGTTTAGGCATTGTGCAATGTGAAAAGCTCGCAATCATATTGTCTACGCTACGGCATGCAAGTGAACCGTTCTTCGGTCTACATCAGCTTCTGGAGCCTTGCCAAGTTTACTTATCTCTACTGCGATGAGACAGAAAATATTTCTTAATTTGAACAATTATCCGGACATCAGACTCACACACCCCCTTACCAGAACTGACCCCTCCCCATCTCTGAGAAGCATCTCTTGGGTGCAGCCCAGATGGTCCCAAAAAGCCGGTTACAGTATGGAGGGGGGGGTACCTACCTTCCTGCACCGTCACTTCGCTGTCACTGCTTCCCCCTGTCATCGGGTCCTTGTCCTCTTCCTCGTTCGGTGGCCGCATATCTCGAGAGCCCTGCATCCCTGCGGCCGCTGCTTCCTCCAGGTCCAGGAGGTGGCTGACACTGAAGTTCTTCCTGCTGTGGGGAAGTTCTGGGGTTTCCAAAATCCGCATCGTGTTAGGGGGTCCTGACTTGTCCAGGCCAAGATCCCTATCCATACCCCTTTGCCCTGGTCACTTTGCTTCTTCTTTCTCCCCCTCCCCCCCCACCCTCCCTTTCCTCAGATCAGACTTTTAGAAAACTTTACTTCCCTTGTTCTGCAAACTTCCGAAAAAAACTTCTTTGAACTTTTCCGGTAACTTTTTTCCCTGCTGCTTCTTCTTCTGCTTCTCTCTCCAACTGTTTTTAATCTGTTCTCTCCCTCAACTGACTTGACTTCCCCCCTAGGTCTGCTTTTCTTTTAGTGTGTGCTATCTGCTTTTCTCCTCTTCCTCTTCTCCCCTTCACTCTCCCTGTCTTCTCTCCCCCTCTAGGGTAGGACCCAACTCTCACTCACATGCACTTCCAGCCAAGTGACCAAAAAACGCCTTTTCTGACGTCTAGAAGAAAACACAACCTTTTTTTTTTCTTCTCCCTCTCTCTCTTCCCTTTTTCTTTTCTCTCTGGTTCTTGGATAAATCTTTCCACACGCCCCCTCCTTCTCTCAACGGTGACCCTTGACCCCCTCCTTTCCTTTTTTTTTTTTCTCCCTACTAGAGAAAGGAAAGGAAAATGAGATGGTCAGAGTGTTTTTCTTTCAGCTCTTCAAGATGTGTCCTAGTGGTTCAAAACGTGAGGTTAAGTGCTTCTATCAACAAGTGTCCCTAGGAAGCGGGGGCTTTCCCAGCTCTAAGGGGGTTACTTTGGGGAACCTGGGGTGGATCTGATAAATTCCTGGGCTCCGATGGATGACCCTTTAATAAGATCACAACACCCAAAGGACTTTTCAAAACAAGGGTTAAATACATATTATATATATTATGTGCACTCGCGGGGCATCAATATTTGGCGTGTTCCAATTCAAAGGGCGCTTTTTTTTTTTTTTTAATCGGATTATCGAATATTTTTTTTAAATGTCGTGTGGAAATGTCAAACCCTTTCTAACGCTGTGCAGTGCATGTCAATGATAGTTTCTGGACAATTAGAAGTATGGGGTTTTAGGTGGTATCGAAAATGTAGTTGTGTGGTGACAGTCAAAGTATACTGCATGGCATAAAAGACAGTTGTAACATTTTTTATTCTTTTTTTTTAATGATGGTTAACCATATATAACATTTTAATATTATATTATAATAATATTATATAATATTTTATATATATATATATATATATATATATATATATATATATATATATATATATATTATTGTATATATAGATATTATTATATTATTATATATTATATACACACACACACATATACATACACATATATATATATATATACACATACACACACACACACACACACACATACATAGATAGAGATATATATATATATATATATATATATATATATATATATATATATATATATATATATCTATCTATCTATATCTATATATATATAATTATTATATATATATATATATATATATATATATATATATATATATATATATATATATATATATATATATATATATAAAATATATCCTACCCACACCTAACAACTATACTTCCATTTTCTCCATCCGCTCATCCCCCACAGTTATTGCATTTTGTTTCACTTGACCCTCCCTTTTAGATTGTAAGCTCTAACGAGCAGGGCCCTCTAATTCCTCCTGTATTGACCTGTATTGTAACTGTATTGTCTTCCGTCACATTGTAAAGCACTGCGCAAACTGTTGGCACTATATAAATCCTGTATAATAATAAATTAATAATAATAATAGTGTCTCTGGCATCTAATGCCTCGTTTCCACTGAGTGCTACGGTACGGTTCGGAACGGTACACCTTGCGTTTCCACTGCCAATAGTACCCTTTCATGATAGGCGTGGTGTAGCAGGAAAGCTGTGATAGACGATTCTCTGTCAACCAAAGTTCTGCAGAGTGTAGCTCCACCCTGTTGGTATGGTACTAATGTGCTTGGTACCCCAACAAAAGGGTCCCAAAAAAGTGGTACGGTACGGTTCGGAATTAGGGTAACATTCACAATGGAAACAGCAAAAATAGCGTACCGTACCGCTCAGTAAAAACGAGGCATATAGATAAACTGATTTCTCATGCACATTTGTGCTCAAAAACGCCTATTTTTTTAGGTGGTTATTTTTTGTTCTGCGTCTTATGTATGGGAGAAATTTACTACAACGAAGTCGCCAAAAGTAGTGCAGGAACTACTTTTGGAAATCAGTGCGGCGTCGCACTGATTAGGACTCTCCCATTGCCAGCAATAGCCTGTGATTTTGAGCTGTCAAATTGCACCAATGTGAACAGGGGCTGTGTTAGCCTATGGGGGAGATTTCCTACCCCAAAGTCGCAAAAAGTAATGCAGGAACTACTTTTGGAAATCGGTGCGGCGTCGCACCGATTAGGACTCTCCCATTGCTGGCAATAGGCTGTGATTTGACCTGTCAAATCGCGCCAATGAGAACGGGGGCTGTGTTAGCCTATGGGGGAGATTTATGAAGACAAAATTAGATGCAGCTGTGCACCAATCAGCTTCTAACCTCAGCTTATTTAATTAAGCTTTGACACTAAGCCCCCCTTCACATCGGAAATCGTGAAATCGAGAGAGTTTAGGTGAAGTCGCACAATTTTAAAGCTGTGTTCAGTGTGAATGAGGGCTAAGGATACGTTCACACTGAACGCGGGTTCGAAATTAGGAGTCAGCGTCACACTGATTAGGACTCTCCCATTCTCGGCAATAGGCTGTGATTTGACCTGTCAAATTGTGGCAATGTGAATGGGGGCTAATTAATTAAGCTTTGACACTAAGCCCCCCTTCACATCGGCAATCGTGAAATTGTGAGAGTTCAGATGAAGTCGCACAATTTCAAAGCTGCATTCAGTGTGAACGAGGGCTAAGGGTACGTTCACACTGAACGCAGCTTTGAAATTAGAAGTCAGCCGCAAAGTCAGTTTCGCACTGATTGGGAATCTCCCATTGGCGGCAATAGGCTGTTATTTGACATGTCAAAATTGCGCCAATGTGAACAGGGGTTATGTTAGCCTATGGGGGAGATTTACTAAAATAAAATTTGGTGCAGCCGTGCACCAATCAGCTTCTAACTTCAGCTTGTTTAATTAAGCTTTGACACTGAGCCCCCCTTCACATCGGAAATTGTGCGAGTCCAGGTGAAGTCGTACAATTTCAAAGTCGCGTTCAGTGTGAACGAGGGCTAAGACTGGCCATAAACCATACAATTTTCTTATTCAATTTCCTTTAGATTTACCTTCAACTATGTAGTGCAAGGGCCTGCCTGATTGCATACAAATTGAAAGTGTTCAGGTTTGAACTTATATTATATGGTTTTGGTAAATCTAAAGGAAAGTTGAACAAGAAAATTGTATAGTGTATGGCCAGCCTAAGGGTACGTTCACATTGAACACGGGTTTGAAAACAGAAGTCAGCCGCAAAGTCAGTTATTTTGCAGACTGTTGACAGGTACTGTTAAACGGGAACTGTTGGCGGGTACTGCTGGCGGGTACTTCTGGCGGGTACCACTGGTGGGTACTGCTGGCGGGTACTACTAGTGAGTACTGATGGCAGGTACTGCTGGTGGGAACTGCTGGCTGGTAATGCTGGTGGGTAATGCTGGCTGGTACTGCAGGTGCGTAATGCTGGTGGGTACTTCTGGTCGGCACTGCTGGTGGATTATGCCGGTGGCCACTGCTGGTGGCTAATGCCGGTGGCTACTGCTGGCAGCTAATGCCGGTGGGTACTACTGGCAGCTATGGTGCTGGAGGAAGCATACGGCTGCAGTAGAGAGCAGAGCCGATGCCTCTTGTATCCCTCCTTTCACAGGCGGAGTGCCTGGAACACACCAGACAGGTCAGGGATAAAAGTTGTGGAGAAGTTTAAAGCAGGGTTAGGTTATAAAAAAAATATCCCAAGCTTTGAACATCTCACAGAGCGCTGTTAAATCCATCATCCGAAAATGGAAAGAGTATGGCACAACTGCAAACCTACCAAGACATGGCCGTCCACCTAAACTGACCGGCCGGGCAAGGAGACCATTCATCAGAGAAGCAGCCAAGAGGCCCATGGTAACTCTGGAGGAGCTGCAGAGATCCACAGCTCAGGTGGGAGAATCTGTCCACAGGACAACGATTAGTCATGCACTTCACAAAATCTGCCCTTTATGGAAGAGTGGCAAGAAGAAAGCCATTGTTGAAAGAAAGCCATAAGAAGTACTGTTTGCAGTTTGCATGAAGCCATGTAAGGGACACAGCAAACATGTGGAAGAAGGTGCTCTGGTCAGATGAGACCAAAATTGAACTTTTTGGTCTAAAAACAAAACGCTGTGTGTGGCGGAAAAACTAACACTGCACATCAATCACCCTGAACACACCATCCACACCGTGAAACACGGTGGTGGCAGCATTGTGTTGTGGGGATGCTTTTCTTCAGCAGGGACAGGGAAGCTGGTCAGAGTTGATGGGAAGATGGATGGAGCCAAATACAGGGCAATCTTAGAAGAAAATCTGGTAGAGTCTGCAAAAGACTTGAGACTGGGGCGGAGGTTCACCTTCCAGCAGGACGAGGACTCTAAACATACAGCCAGAGCTACGATGGAATGGTTTACATCAAAGCATACTCATGTATTAGAATAGCCCAGTCACAGTCCAGATTGAGAATCTGTGGCAAGACTTGAAAATTGTTGTTCACAGACGCTCTCCATCCCATCTGACAGAGCTTGAACGATTTTGCAAAGAAGAATGGGCAAAAATGTCCCTCTCTAGATGTGCAAAGCTGTTAGAGACATCCCCAAAAAGACTTGCAGCTGTAATTGCAGTGAAAGGCGGTTCTACAAAGTATTGACTCAGGGGGGTGAATACAAATGCACGCCACACTTTTCACATATTTGTGAAAAATTTTGAAAACCATTTATCATTTTCCACAATTATGTGCCACTTTGTTTGGTCTCCTCACTTTGGAGAGATTTTCTCTCACTTCCTAATTTTGCTATGGGACAGAAAGTGAAGGGAGATCTCCTCAATGGGACACAGATGGGACAGAAAGCAAAGGGAGATCTCCCCAATGGGACAGAAAGTGAAGGGAGATCTCCTCAATGGGACACAGGTGGGACAGAAAGCAAAGGGAGATCTCCCCAATGGGACAGAAAGTGAAGGGAGATCTACCCAATGGGACAGAAAGTGAAGGGAGATCTCCCCAATGGGACAGAAAGTGAAGGGAGATCTCCCCAATGGGACACAGAAGGGGCAGAAAGTGAAGGGAGATTTCCCCAATGGAACACAGATGGGACAGAAAGTGAAGGGAGATTTCCCCAATGGAACACAGAAGGGACAGAAAGTGAAGGGAGATCTCCCCAATGGAACACAGAAGGGACAGAAAGTGAAGGGAGATCTCCCCAATGGGACACAGACGGGGCAGACAGTGAATGGAGATTTCCCCAATGGGACACGGAAGGGGCAGAAAGTGAAGGGAGATCTCCCCAATGGAACACAGATGGGACAGAAAGTGAAGGGAGATCTCCCCAATGGAACACAGGTGGGACAGAAAGCAAAGGGAGATCTCCCCAATGGGACAGAAAGTGAAGGGAGATCTCCCCAATGGGACACAGAAGGGGCAGAAAGTGAAGGGAGATTTCCCCAATGGAACACAGATGGGACAGAAAGTGAAGGGAGATTTCCCCAATGGAACACAGAAGGGACAGAAAGTGAAGGGAGATCTCCCCAATGGGACAGAAAGTGAAGGGAGATCTCCCCAATGGGACAGAAAGTGAAGGGAGATCTCCCCAATGGAACACAGAAGGGGCAGAAAGTGAAGGGAAATCTCCCCAATGGGACACAGACGGGGCAGACAGTGAATGGAGATTTCCCCAATGGGACACGGAAGGGGCAGAAAGTGAAGGGAGATCTCCCCAATGGAACACAGATGGGACAGAAAGTGAAGGGAGATTTCCCCAATGGAACACAGATGGGACAGAAAGTGAAGGGAGATTTCCCCAATGGAACACAGAAGGGACAGAAAGTGAAGGGAGATCTCCCCAATGGGACACAGAAGGGGCAGACAGTGAAGGGAGATCTCCCCAATGGGACACAGACGGGGCAGACAGTGAATGGAGATTTCCCCAATGGGACACCGAAGGGGCAGAAAGTGAAGGGAGATCTCCCCAATGGGACACAGACGGGGCAGACAGTGAATGGAGATTTCCCCAATGGGACATGGAAGGGGCAGAAAGTGAAAGGAGATCTCCCCAATGGAACACAGAAGGGGCAGAAAGTGAAGGGAGATCTCCCCAATGGGACACAGAAGGGGCAGACAGTGAAGGGAGATCTCCCCAATGGGACACAGACGGGGCAGACAGTGAATGGAGATTTCCCCAATGGGACACGGAAGGGGCAGAAAGTGAAGGGAGATCTCCCCAATGGAACACAGAAGGGGCAGAAAGTGAAGGGAGATCTCCCCAATGGAACACAGATGGGGCAGAAAGTGAAGGGAGATCTCCCCAATGGAACACAGAAGGGGCAGAAAGTGAAGGGAGATCTCCCCAATGGAACACAGAAGGGGCAGAAAGTGAAGGGAGATCTCCCCAATGGAACACAGATGGCAAAAAAACTGACAGGGGTTACAGCTCTCCCTTACTCTATCCGAAGTTTTAAAAAATTGCCTTTATTTCTACTTTAATTGCCTTATCTTGCCCTCATCTCACATCCACACACAAATACACAGTGAGGTAGTTATCTGAAACAACTGGAATGTTTTTTGAACCTGAAAATTTGTTGTTGCTGGCCCACTGCCTAAGTCACCGATCTACGCTCTCTTGACCAGCTAAGCTTGCTATAGAATTTTCTGCTTCCAACACTTCTTGGTGTCAAATCTTACCAAATCTCACACTGAATCTCACATTGAGAAGAAAAATATCTTCTAACCATAAAAATATGTTCAACCATAAACTTTATATATATAGGTTAATTGCGTGTTTCAGATGCCTGGTTATGTTCCTTACACCAGCCCCATCTCATTTTTTTTTTTTTTATTCTCTATGTTCCATTGGGGATATTTCCCATCCCTTTCTGTCCCAAGAACACACCAAGTAGTATGAGGAGTTTTTTTCAAAGCAATTGAAAATTTCTCTGTAGTTGTCACCAAAACAGGTGTCTTCGTTGGAGCATGTACCCTTTACCAATTGTGTCACTATTACACACAAATACAGATAGCTATATGAAATGGCTGGAATGTTTTCTTGAACCTAAAAACCTGTTCTGGACGTTTTTATACTATACAGTATACTTAGACAATGCTGATGCAATTTTAACTACTTCCAAGCTAAATTCAGTTATACCCCCTATAAAGACGAGGCATAACTGCCAAATGTCCCTCATTTGGAGAGACGCAGAGAAGAACCTACCAAAAGACCAAAGAACCGGGAAAGGCATTACCTCCTAGCCTCCCAGCCAGGACAGCACCTAACTAACAATTTCAACCTGCCCACAGGTATATGTGAACAGTAACCAAGAAACTGGATTCTTCGCGCTGGAATCTGGTGTATGTGGGGAATCATCCATATGAAGGAAGCCTAAAAGAAGCACTTTAGGCACAGCTTTCCAATACAGGGTTTTTTAGACCAAATCCCTGTGTCCCTCGTGCAGCCTCAGTTGTACTTTTTTTTATCTGATGTATGTTGGGTATAGGGCTTTGTAGCTACAGACCAGTCAGGGTGACCATGCGGACCCGTGTCCACAGCCAAAAGCACCTACATTGGGCATGTGAGCATCAGAACTGGACCACAGAGTAAAAGGAAGAAGGTGGCCTGGTCAAATTATTCACGTTTTCTTTTATATCTTGTGGATAGCTGGGTGCGTGCACGTCACTTACCCGGTGAAGAGATGGCACCAGGATGTGGTATAAGAAGGCAAGTCGGCGGAGGATGCAGTAATGCTTTGGGCATAATTCTGCTGGGAAATCTTGGGTCCTATTCATGTGGTTGTTACTTTATCACAGACCATCTACCTAAACATTGTTGCTGACCAAGTACACCCCTTTATGTAAACGGTATTCCGTGATGGCAGTCGCCTCTTTTAGCAGGATTATTCCTTGATGGCAGTGGCCTCTTAGCAGGATAATGCACTCTGCCACACTGCAAAAATGGTTCAAGAATGGTTTAAGGAACACAAGAATAGCTTTGAGTTTACTTGGTCTTCAAATTCTCCAGATTTCAATCTAATCAAGTATATGTGGGATGTGCTGGACAGGCAATTCCAATCCATGAAGGCTCCACCTCACAACTTAGGCCCGTTTCACACAGGCGGACTGTGTTCTGATCAGCAGGAGATTCGTTTACAGATTCCCCGATAATCAGAGGAGAGCAGGCGAATGACAGGTCTGTGTCCGCTTAGTTTCCGCAGAGTAGACACGGACAGATCTACCTACTATAACTTTGGCGAAAACCAATCAAAATACACTTATTGCGATTTTTTTTCACCAAAAATATGTAGCAGAAAACAAATTGGCCTAAAATGTTAAAAAAAAAATTAGATTTTTACATTTTTTTGGGGGGGGGGGGGGGAATTTCATATAAAAAAAATGTGAAAAATATTATTTTTTCAAAAATGTTTCTCTTTTTTTGTTTATAGCGCAAAAAATAAAAATCGCACAGGTGATCAAATACCACCAAAAGAAAGCTCTGTTTGTGGGGAAAAAAAGACGTCAATTTTATTTGGGTACAGCGTCGCACAACCGCGCAATTGTCCGTTAGCAGTGCCGAATCGCAAAATAGGCCCTGGTCTTTGAGCAGCCAAATCCTCCGGGGCTTAAGTAGTAAAGGGCAAACAAGGACTTCTGTGGTTTAGCCAATAATTTTCTGTATATTGGATCTTTGTGGTCTGTGTAACCAGGGCCGTGACAGAGACGAGTCCTTTGCCTATATATTGTATGCTAAAAGATGTCCCTCTTTATCATTTCAGAAAGTTGGGAGGTGTGGATAGGTTAGCAGACCACAAATGATTTTAATTAGTTCACAATTTCAAGAGATAAAGTTAAGGGCTCTTTCATACGGGCGATCTGATCAGATTCGCCTGTCAGTTTTTTAGGCGGATCTGATCGGATCCTCCATGCAGCTCTATGGGGCAGCGGATGTCAGCGGAGACACCTCCGCTGACACCCGCTGCCATCCGCATCCGTTCCTGTCCGTGAAATCTGGACGGATGGAAACCATATTTTTCCATCCGTTCAGTAATCGGATCGGATCGGATGAGAGCGGACAGGCGGTCCGCTCCCATCCGATCCCCCATAGAGGGCAGCGAGGGCTGAGACACCTCCCTCTCCGCTCTGCAAGCGGAGACGGAGCTGTCATCCGCTGAGCAACACGGGATCGATCCTTCTGGGTAGGATTGCCCATATTTATTTATGCTTTATTTATGAGCAACACGGATCCGCCTACGGAGGCGGACCGTGTGAAAGAGGCCTTAAAGCAAAGAGAAAACAGGCGCCTCTGGGTAAGATTGTAAAAGTTTTAATATGACAAGATGCAATAAAAACTTATATTAGTAAGTGGATGCAGGTACATAAATAATCCGGTGTCCAAGGGCTGCTGGGGCCGTCTCTTGGGTCAATAAGGTGCCTCTCGTATCGTTGTCCTGTCTGGCTTGAAAAAAGGAGCCTGCACTGGCACTTCACCGCAGTGCGCATGCTCCGAAACGCGTCGCGATCATGCCAGTGATCCCCAGACGGCAGACGCTGTGGCTTACCTGCAGTCCAGCCCTCAGACTCAATCTTTCACATCTACACTACTTGCCAGACAGGACAACGAGTCGAGAGGCACCTCATTGACCCCAACAGCCCCTGGACACCGCATTATTTATGTACCTGTATCCACTTACTATAATGCAAGTTTTTATTGCATCTTGTCATATTAAAACTTTTACAATCTTACCCAGAGGCGCCTGTTTTCTCTCTGCTTTTCACATGTTTGGAGACCGTTTCCGCTCCCTTCTAGGTTGGCCCTGAGATCACAGATTGTACCCCATCTTCACATGGACAATAAGGATAGTCCGTAAGACTACCCTATGGACAATTATTAGCTTCCACATGCCCTCTGCTTGCCTCACTATGTATATATTTTTATTTAAGAGATAGAGTTGGTGGTAAGTTGCCTTTATCTGTTCAATCGTTTTTGTACATGAAAGCTGGATGAAAATGGTTGCAATGACTAAAGCATTGCCATGTGTATGATCCTCAGGAGAGGTCTGTACTGTTCAAAAGGGAATAAATATGGGCAATCCTACCCAGAAAAGTTCAATGTTTAAAGGGAACCTGTCATTATATAAAGACGGGAGCTGCAATTTCTGACTTGTTTTTGGTGTGGGGTAATCATTCTTATCCTTCATTTACTGCTTGGTGAGTCATTGACCCAAAACAAGCATGTGCACATCATGTGTTCCTTTGAACACATTTGGCGGTACACACATTTGGCCATATCTGTGCGATCTGAACAGTTGGCTCTTCCACTAAATATCCAGAACAAGCAGGAAACAGTCGCATGATGATAGCATGCACATGCAGACGCAGTCACTGTGCAACAAGGGGTTTTCATTCTGCATATTCCCTATCTGAGTGTTTACCGATGTAGTAAGACATCTGTACCCCATCTGTACCCCTGACACAGCCCAGTGATATGTGCCTCCCAACTGTCAAAGATGGGAAGGAAGAACCCTTTTAAGTGCAATATATTTAGGCAATGACACAGCTCAGCCATACTATGGACAATAAAGAATTTATCTATAATAAATGATCAGTTAAGCCCACTGGAGCTTTTTCCATCACCACTTTTCCAAAATCCTGTGATTTTAAAAGGCCAATGCAAAATGTGGAGGTTAGACAAAAAAAAAAAAAAATGGCTGCCAACGTGTGAGTGATGCATGGAACATCATACTTGCCCAATAGGGAGTTATGATAAAGCAACTTAGCAGTGACCATTCATTCAAGGGGTGTCTGGAGAACAGATCTGACTACTTTATTTTTGCTGTAAGGGCCAGTTCACACCACATGCAGTCCAGTGCGTGGTTTTCTACATCAAAAACGCATGGATAGTGGGTTGTATGGTTTTCAATGGCACAGTTCACACCAGTCCAGTAGTTCCAAGGGGTTTCAGTTCCAGAAAAAAGAAAAAAAAAAAAAAAAAGTAGAACATGCTGAATTTTTTTGCACTGAACTGTACTGGAACGCAGTAAAATGCATCAAAAACGCACCTAAACGCACTGGAACACACATGTTCTTTTTTAAGATTAAGAAAGAAAGAGGGGGGAAAAAATGCACTGGACCGCATTAAAAACGCACCCAAAACACATCAAAAACACACTAAAAATGCAAATGCAGAAAAGAATCCGGAACGCACCCGGACTGCATTTCTATGGTGTGAACTGGCCCTAAATGTTTTTGGCACATTTGGCTATATTCATTTTTACATCACATGCATGGAGCATTAGTTTTTTTAGGGGACTCTGGGGGAACGTGTATAGGCATATAGGCTGTATATGAAGTAATAGCAGTCGCCTGTATCTTGACCCAAGTCTGATTTTTGGATCAGAGCTCCAGTCACTGATCACTTCCAACCAATCCACAATCTCTCGCAAATCCCATGCAGCATATTCACAGTCTCTGAGTTTCTATAAGCACTTTCACAGTCTATAACAGTGGCAGACTTTTAAATACATTTCATAGAAAATGAGGACTGAATGAGTGCAGTTCTTTTTGGATGATAGGGGCTGTGGCCCACAGGCCAGGTGTAGCCTTATGCTTGTCTTTATCCGGTCTCTGGAGCATTATTTCCCCCACTGATATGAGACACTATTCCACCAACAATGGGACGCTCTTGCTACCACTGACACCCAGCGATGGGGCACTCTTGCTACCACTGACACCCAGCGATGGGGCACTCTTGCTACCACTGACACCCAACGATGGGGCACTCTTGCTACCACTGACACCCAACGATGGGGCACTCTTGCTACCACTGACACCTAGCGATGGGGCACTCTTGCTACCACTGACACCTAGCGATGGGGCACCCTTGCTACCACTGACACCTAGCGATGGGGCACTCTTGCTACCACGGACACCTAGCGATGGGGCACCCTTGCTACCACTGACACCTAGCGATGGGGCACCCTTCCTACCACTGACACCTAGCGATGTGGCACTCTTCCTACCACTGACACCTAGCGATGGGGCACTCTTGCTACCACTGACACCCAGCGATGGGGCACTCTTGCTACCACTGACACCCAACGATGGGGCACTCTTGCTACCACTGACACCCAACGATGGGGCACTCTTCCTACCACTGACACCTAGCGATGGGGCACGGTTTACGCAGACTGATGCCAGTTGCCAGGGCATTTTCTACTCCACCTGGCCACAGTTTGGCCCCCCTAAAGTCTGAAGGCCAGTAAAACGGTTCTTCATTTAGAAAGATTGGAGACCCCTGTGCTAATCAACTGGTTTCTGCACAAGCATGCACAGTAGGAAAGTCTGAATTCCTCATCTGTATACTTGTTCCAGGTTTGTGTAGTACCATGTAGTAGTAATGCAAGGCATAGTCAATAGACGGCTATCAGATCACGCGATCACTAATAGAGATTCTAGCAGGGTGGCTAATCTACTAAAAGAATAAATGTAACCTAAGCTTAACAAAGGAAGGCTGCACAGCATAGAATCATGAACTAAAGCCTCGTACACACGAGCCGAAATTCGGCAGGGAATTTTCGTCGGACGACCGATCTGCTGATTTTCGGCTTGTTAGTATGATGCTTCCAACAACCGACTCCGACTTTTCGGCCGAAAAAAATCCGGTGTGCAGGCTATAAAATTTTTGTCCGCCGTCAAAACACGGCCGATTTTCGTGCAGTCAGTACAGATTTCGACAGGGAAAAATCTTACGAGCAAGACTGGGCATGCTCAGAGAAGAAAGAACACAAAGAAAGCAAACCAACACATGACATCACTTCTGAAGTAGAATTTTGTCAGTCGACAAAAGTCCAGTGCAGTCTAGGCACATTCCAACCAACAAAACACCACTCTGGACAAAAGACGGACGATTGGTCGGCCGATAATCGTTGCGTGTGTACGGGGCTTAAAGCCCCGTACACACGTACCGATTGTTGGCCGTGAATTTTCGGCCGTCGCCCGATCGGCCGTTTTTCGGCTTGTTAGTATGATGATTCCGACAACCGACTGCGACTTTTCGGCCGAACAAAATCTGGTGTGCATGCTATAAAATTTTTGTTGGCCGTCACCAGAACGGCCGATTGTTCGTCAGTCAGTACAGATTTCAGCCGACAAAAGTCAGATGAGCAAGACTGGGCATGCTCAGAGAAGAAATAACACACGGAAAGTAAACCAGCACATGACATCACTTCTGCAGTTGGTTGTTGTTGGCCGACAAAATTCGTGGCAGGCTAGAGCACATTTCAACCAACACAACAACACTGGACAAAAGACGGCCGATCGGTCGGCCAACAATCGGTACGTGTCTACGGGGCTTTAGTCTACTCTCCTTTTCAAAAGTAAAAAGTAATGCCTGCTGAATCCAGAGGCCCCAGATTATATAAAACATAGATGACAATTCAATGCTTGACTTTACTTAAAAAATGCTCTTTAAGAAACTCGCCTCCATGGCACGCCAATGAACTTTTTTCTTTTATTTTTTGAAGAATAACGTCATGCAAAAATGCAATGGCACATCAAGTGAATGTAAATTGTAGACAGTTGAAAGGTTACTCAGAAAATTCCATCCCTGATTGCTGTAATATAGATCTTTAGGTATAGGTGCAGAGGATGCCAGAGATCAGACCGGGGAAAGGGGTCTGCAGTGTTTAAGGTTTGGTGCAAGGCTTGTGCAACAAGCACTGGGCTTCAGAGGCACAATCAGATCCTAGCCGCCTAAGTGACTCCTCCACTGAGCTCCAGGTCAGGACCCTTGGGAAAACAGATCTCCTCTTAATGAGGTAATTAGGCCCCTCTCTGCAGTTACAAACGCCACGGTATGCATCCAGTGTGGAGACTTCTTAATGAAAACCAGCCCTGCACAGGGGGGGAAAAAACAGGAGCCTTCAATCTTGTGTCAGACTGTGTAGGTGAAGGAATGGATGAGTTTGGCTTAGGGATCAGCTTGAATAAGTTAGATTATGATTCTTGTGATAGTCTAGCTGTGCAGGCAATTATGGCAGCGTTCTCTAATTTAATTTTTCCGCCAGTTAATTCTGCTGGACATGTAGCTTGAGCGGCATCTATACTTTGTCCAACCTTTGCTGTTTGTGAAGGTGTGCCTCAATCAAGAAAATAAACATAAGTAATATAAATGCCTTCAACCTATAAAAAAAAAAAAAAATTAGGGCTTTTTTTTCTCAGAGAATAGGTGCAGGAACTGCTCCCTTCTTAGTCACTTTGTATGTCTGCCCTCTACCCAGCTCCAAGCACTGACCCTTGGATGCGCCCTTACCCATCTCCGAGCACCAACCCTTGGATCCGCCCCTACCCACCTCCGAACACCAACCCTTGGATGCGCCCCTACCCACCTCTGAGCAATGACCCTTGGATCCGGTCCCTACCCACCTCCGAACACCAACCCTTGGATGCGCCCCTACCCACCTATGAGCAATGACCCTTGGATCCGGTCCCTACCCACCTCCGAGCACCAACCCTTGGATCCGCCCCTACCCACCTCCGAACACCAACCCTTGGATCTGCCCCTACCAACCTCCGAACACCAACCCATGGATCCGCCCCTACCCACCTCCGAACACCAACCCTTGGATCTGCCCCTACCAACCTCCGAACACCAACCCATGGATCTGCCCCTACCAACCTCCCAACACCAACCCTTGGATCCGCCCCTACCCACCTCCCAACACCAACCCTTGAATGCGCCCCTACCCACCTCCCAACACCAACCCTTGGATCTGCTCCTACCCACCTCCGAACACCAACCCTTGGATGCGCCCCTACCCACCTCCGAACACCAACCCTTGGATGCGCCCCTACCCACCTCCGAACACCAACCCTTGGATCCGCCCCTACCCACCTCCGAGCACCAACCCTTGGATCCGCCCCTACCCACCTCCGAGCACCAACCCTTGGATCCGCCCCTACCCACCTCCGAGCACCAACCCTTGGATCTGCCCCTACTCACCTCCAAGCAGCAATCCTTGGATGCACCCCTACCCACCTCTGAGCAATGACCCTCTGATCCGGCCCTACCCACCTCTGAGCACCAACCCTTGGATCCACCCCTACCCACCTCTGAGCACCGACCCTAATGCCTCATACACACGCAACGATTATCGGCCGACTTTTGTCCAGAGTGGTGTTTTGTTGGTTGGAATGTGCCTAGACTGCACACAAATTTTCTCGGCCAACAAAAATCTACTTCAGAAGTGATGTCATGTGCTGGTTTACTTTCCGTGTGTTTTTTCTTCTCTGAGCATGCCCAGTCTTGCTCATCAGATTTTTGTCTGCCGAAATCTGTACTGACTGACGGAAAATCGGCCGTTGTGTTGACAGCCGCAAAAATTTTATAGCCTGCACACCAGATTTTTTTCGGCCGAAAAGTCGGAGTCAGTTATCGGAAGCATCATACTAACAAAACGAAAAATCGGCTGATCGGACGTTGGCCGAAAATTCACGGCCAATTATCGACGCGTGTGTACGGGGCTTTAGTTCCACCCCTACCCGGTACGGCCCCCTTTATAGAATTTAGAGTCAAGTATAATTTTGTAGTGCTAAGTAATTTGTATGGATTTTAGTATTAATGGCAAGAAAAGCAATAAAATAGATCCCTCGCGGCCAGCAGCAATAGCCCCCCACCTCCAGCAACAACACATCTCCCAGCAGCCAACATCAACAGACTCTCCAGCAGCCAGCAACAGTAGATCACTCCCTGAACAGTAGATTCCTTCCAGCAACAATTGAACCTCCAGTAACAAAACATCAACCACCAGCAACAATAGATTGCCATGCAAAAATAGATCCCCTCCAGCAACAATAGATCCCCCAGCAGCCAGCATCATTAGACCCTCCATCACGTCCCAGCACCCCTTGCCATGGCAAACATTCAGTGCTGGAGGTGCCGGAAATGCGTTCCACCGCGTTCCCGCTGAAAAAAAGCCCTGAAAAAAAACGTAAACTTAAAAAGGTATATCATACTTCCAAACCTACCCTCATTTGGATGGACTCTCTCGCTTTTGGATCGAAATCCAAATCCCTATCAGTTGTCCCTCTTTTGTTCTACTGTATATTCCTGTATATTAAAACAATGTACTATATATCAAAAGTATTACACCATACTAGACCTTTCTCTCAACCCCTAAATAGTTATCATTGTTGTTTTGAGTTGGTATAAAGGAAAAAATAATGGTGAAAAAGGGTACTTGTGGAGTTTTTTTACTGTAATAATTCTTCATGATCCAGATTATTTGGGTATGGTAGAGTTTAGTCCTTTATCCACATACTTTGCGATAAAAGACATCCCTCTTTCTCATCTCAGATAGTTGGTAGCTATACCACATTAGGGTCTACTCACACTGGTAGTTTTAACCACTTGCCGACCGCCGTGAGTACATTTACTGCGGCGGTCAGCCCCTCCTGGGCAAAGTGACGTATATATACACGTCACTCGCCCGCGAGCCAATAGCGGACGAGCACGCGCCGCCGGAGGCGCGCTCCCGCCCCCGCTCGTTCCTGCACATTCCCGCGCGTGTGACTGGCGGACCCAATGTCCGCCGGTCACTCGCGATCGTCCGCTGCAGAGGGAGAAAGACAGGCGGCTAATGTAAACAAAGCCGCCTGTCATTCTCCCTGATGTAACTGCAGAGACTATACGATCCTGCTATGTAGGATCGTATGTCTCTGTGGTTACATGAAAAGCCACACCCCTTTACAGTTAGAAGCACGCCCCCAGGGACACATTTAACCCCTGCATCGCCAATACAGTTAACCCCTTCCCTGCCAGTGTCATTTTTACAGTAACAGTACATATGTATAGCACTGATTACTGTAGTAATGTCACTGGTACCCCCAAAAGTGTCAAAAATGTCAGTCAGGGGTCCGATCTGTCCGCCGCAATGTCGCAGTCCCGCAAAAAAAAGAAAATCCCAGATCGCCGCCAAAAACAATAAAAATGACAAAAATCTTTCCCTTAGTTAGTAAACGCAATAACTTTTGCGCAAACCAATCAAAATACGCTTATTGCAATTTTTTTTTACCAAACATATGTAACAAAAAAAAATTGGCCTAAAATGTTAAAAAATTTAGATTTTTACATTTTTTTTGTTGGGAATTTCATATAAAAAAAATGTGAAAAATATTTTTTCAAAATTGTCGCTCTTTTTTTGTTTATAGTGCAAAAAGTAAAAAATCGCACAGGTGATCAAATACCACCAAAAGAAAGCTCTGTTTGTGGGGGAAAAAAGGACGTCAATTTCATTTGGGTACAGTGTCGCACGACCGCGCAATTGTCCGTTAAATTCACGCAGTGCCGAATCGCAAAATATCCCCTGGTCTTTGAGCAGCCAAATCCTCCGGGGCTTAAAGGGCCATACACACCATAAGTTTTTCTGAAGACTTTTTACTTCAGATTTACCTTTTCTATGTAGTGCAAGGGCCTGCCAGATTGCATACTAATTGAAAGTGTTTAGATTTGACCTCAGATTATATGGTTTTGGTAAGTCTGAAGGAAAACGTCTTCAGAAAATCTTATAGTGTGTATGGCCCTTTAGTGGTTAACTATACCGGGGCATGGTTCACTCCCTTGGTAAGGGGTCTTTTTGTGTAGTATGAGTTATGCAAACTGTGCCCAGGTGTGGTTACATGTGCCATACCAGGGACCACTTGGAAGTGATGGTCTGGGGAACGGTTCACTAGGAATTTGATACGGTTCATTTCAGCAGGAGCACAAACTGTGCCTAAGCACAGAACTCTCTATAGATCACAGAAGCAGGGATCCCTGTGGACTGGCTGATAGAAGTGATGGCATAGGCAAACCCAGTAAAGGCCCATACACACAATCAGAAAAATACTGCTTTCGAATCGATCGTACAATAATCTGATCATTAGTACACAGCTTTCAAGAGCCGATCACAACATTTCATGCGAAACTATCCAAATGGACAAACATGTACATTTTTCTCGTAAAATACCAGGATTATACTATTTTCATATAATCTAAACAGTTGTCGTTCGAAAATACGATACAAATACACTACAACACATTGCATCACTCCTGAATTTAAATTATGTCGTACTTAAGTTTTCGTACATTTACAGCCCATTCAGACTGGCGCGACAGGATTTTGTGGGGCGACCTGTGTGCACCGCGACCTCGGCGCGACCTGCACGGACTTCATATAATTGAAGTCAATGCATGTCTCCAGGTCGCCCCAAAGTAGTACAGGACCCTTTTTCTAAGTCGGAGCGACTTGTGTCGCTCCTATTAGAACGGCTCCTGTACTATTCAAAGGCGAGCGACCGACCGCGACTTGTCAGGCGACTTGGTCGCGCTAGTGTGAATGGACCCTTAGTAAACTCTTAATTTTCGATATGAGACTAGCATGAAAAAACAAAACGAATGATCATTCGCCTGATAATCTCATTGTGTGTACTAGGCATATGGCCCCTTTCACACAGGCGGACCGTTCAGATCCACCTGTCCGTTTTTTTGGCGGATCTGAACGGTCCCCCCATACAACCCCATGGGTCATCGGATGTCAGCAGAGACATGTCCGCTGACATCCGATCCGTCAAATCTGGACGGGTGGAAACCCTATTTTCCATCCGTCCAGCGATCGAATTGGGATCGGACAAGAACGTACTGACAGTTCGTTCCCATCCAATTCCCCCATAGAGATGTATGGGGAACTGACAGCTGTGTCTCCGCACACAGCACGGAGAACAGCTGTCATCCTCCTGCTCAGCGGTGGATTGGCGGATCGATCCCCCGCTGAGATAAACGGAGTCCGTCCGACAGACGGACAGTGTGAAAGGGGCCTTATGCTGCTTTTCAAGCACAGTGTGAGAAAAGGCCAGCTGGGGAGTGGGGAGCGGGGGACAACTGAATTTAGGTATTGTTTGGTTCAACCATGCCTAGTATGAGAATGAAATGGACCCTTAGAGTCGGTTCACACTAAGGTGACATGACTCCTTACTACTTCGGGGGCGACTTTGGAGCAACTTGCAGGGACTTCACATAATGGAAGTCTATGCAAGTCGCTCCGAGATCGCCCCAAAGTAGTACAGGACCCTTTTTCTAAGTCGGAGCGACTTGTGTCACTCCTAATAGAACCGGTTTTGTAGCGGTCAATTGACCAAGAGGGAGCGCGACTTGTCAGGCTGACAAGTCGCCTGACAAGTCGCACTAGTGTGGACCGGCTCTAAAAATGCATACAATGAACAAAGACCATATTTTCAGTTTGTTAAGTTTTTCATTCAAGGCATTGCTAAAACAAAGGTCAGTGTCAATCACTTTTGTTTTAACCACTTGCCGTCTGCTCACTCGAGCACTACTGCGGCAAAGCGGTTCGTTATCGTCTGGCGACGTAGACCTACGTCGCCAGACACTCCCCTTTCTCGGCGGCGCGCTCCCGCTGTATTCAGTCACAGCGGGAGTCGGGCCAGGGGAGGAGCAGCGGTGGTCGCCGCCGCTCTTCCCCGATCGTCGGGGAATCGAGTTTGGAGATCCGCCCGCTTGTGTAAACATAGCATAGCTGAACCAGCAATCTGTCCTTGTGTCACTCAGTCACCTCCCCCCACACGTCAGTAAGCACCAGGCATACATTAACCCCTCCCTCTCCAATAAAAATTAACCCCTTGCCTGCCAGTGTCATTTTGACAGTAACAGTGCATATATATAGCACTGATTACTGCAGTAATGTCACTGGTAACCCCAAAAGTGTCAAAAATGTCAGTCAAGGGTCCGATCTGTCCGTCACAATGTCGCAGTCCCGCAAAAAAAAAAAAAAAAAAAAAAAATCTCAGATCGCCGCCATTACTCGTTAAAAAAAAAAAAACACCAAAAATTACAAAAATCTTTCCCTTAGTTAGTAAACGCAATAACTTTTGCGCAAACCAATCAAAATACGCGTATTGTGATTTTTTTTTACCAAACATAGGTAGCACAAAACAAATTGGCCAAAAATTTAAAAAAATTTTGATTTTTAAATTTTTTTGGGGGGGAATTTCATATAAAAAAATGTGAAAAATATTGTTATTCTTTCAAAATTTATGCTCTTTTTTTTGTTTATATCGCAAAAAGTAAAAATCCCACAGGTGATCAAATACCACCAAAAGAAAGCTCTGTTTGTGGGAAAAAAAAGGACGTAAATTTCGTTTGGCGTCGCACGACCGCGCAATTGTCAGTTAAAGTCGCACAGCGCCGGATCGCAAAAAGTGGCCCAGACGTAAGACAGCAAAATCCTCTAGTGGTAAAGTGGTTAATCTGGTCATCCATTAACCTCTTTTGATTGCATGTGTGTAATGCAGGAGAGGTATACTTAACATACCCATTGATTCAAGGCATTGTTTACCTACAGAATGCCTAATATCGGAAAGTATAGGTGGAAAACCCCTTTGGCGATATTAGATATTGAATGCACATGCTCAATCCAACCAAAGAATGAAAGCAGGACCATGCACATAACTTACCTTTATAATTGTTCGTGTGAATGCAGAAAGGCAGGAGCTCCCTGGTTGGATGTAAACGACCTTCTCAGTTGTTTATAATATTGCAGAGAAAAAGGAGATGACTGGTTGGACTTGAATGATCTTCTTAATCGTTCATGTAATTGCAGTAAGAGAGAGATGGTGACCAGTTGGACATGAATGATCTTCATTGAAACTCTCAGCCACCAAGTGACGTAATACATGGCCACATGTTCTTTTAAAGTGTTGTCTGTATTTCTTTTGATTGGATTTTCACATACTTTTTTGTACAAGAGTAATAAATCTATTAAAATATATTTACTACTCAAGGTTCGGTTATTGCCCATAAAGTCCCATACCCTAGGGGAATTTCCTTTTTAGTTTCATATCCCAGGGATGTTGGCAATACCAATTCGAACCACTGGATCCAAATGCATACTGTCCTGGTTGGATGTGAACGATCTTCTCAGTTGTTTATAATATTGCAGAGAAAAAGGAGATGACTGGTTGGACTTGAATGATCTTCTTAATCGTTCATGTAATTGCAGTGAGAGAGAGAGATATGGTGACCAGTTGGACATGAGAGATGGTGACCAGTTGGACATGCGAGATGGTGACCAGTTGGACATGGGAGATGGTGACCAGTTGGACATGAATGATCTTCTCAATCATTTACGTGAATGCGAAGAGACGACCAGTTGGGCACGAATGATCTTCTCAATTATTGATGTGAGTGCAGAGAGAGGTGATGACCAGTTGGGAATGAATGATCTTCTCAATCACTCATGTGACTGCAGGGAGGGAGGAGATCACCTGTGCTGGCAGATGCAGCTGAATAATTAGAGCTAAGCTACAAGAACAATTTTAAAATGACCCCTTCACAAGTTCCAATAAAAGTAGCCTGTCAAAGAATATTATTAATTACGGTTTATTTACCTGACTTTAACCACTTAAGCCCCGGAAGATTTTACCCCCTTCCTGACCAGGGCCTATTTTGCGATTCGGCACTGCGTGATTTTAACGGACAATTGCGCAATCGTGCGACGCTGTACCCAAACGAAATTGACGTCCTTTTTTTCCCACAAACAGAGCTTTCTTTTGGTGGTATTTGATCACCTGTGCGATTTTTTGATCATGCGCTATAAACAAAAAAAGAGCGTCAATTTTGCAAAAATAACAATATTTTTCACATTTTTTTTATATGAAATTCCCCCCCAAAAAATTGTAAAAATCAAAATTTTTTAACATTTTCGGCCAATTTGTTTTATGCTACATATGTTTGGTAAAAAAAAAAAATCGCAAAAAGCGTATTTTGATTGGTTTGTGCAAAAGTTATCGCGTTTACTAACAAAGGGAAAGATTTTTGTCATTTTTGTTGTTTTTTTTTAACGCGTAATGTCGGCGATCTGAGATTTTTTTGCGGGACTGCGACATTGCGGCGGACAGATCGGACCCTTGACTGACATTTTTGACACTTTTGGGGTTACCAGTGACATTTCTACAGTAATCAGTGCTATACATATGCACTGTTACTGTAAAATTACACTGGCAGTGAAGGGGTTAACTTTTTTTGAGAGGGAGGGGTTATGTGTGTCCCTAGGGGCGTGATTCTAACTGTGATTGGCTGTGGCTTGAGCTGTAGGAACAGTGATCAACGGTCCTACATAGTAGAAGCGTATGATCACTGTTTTTACACAGGGGAGAATGACAGGCGGCTTGTTTTCATCAGCCGCCTGCCTTTCTCCCTCTGCACCGACGATCGCCGAGTGACCGGCGGACATCGGGCCTGCCGATCACATGCGTGGGGGGGGTCTGTGACCACGCGGGAGCGCGCGCTCGCTCCCTAGACCCTCACAGGCTAGCGACGTAGTACTACGTCACTCTGCCTGTGAGGGGCTGACTGCCGACGTAAATAGTCGTGCGGCAGTCGGCAAGTGGTTAAGCGTCGCTGTCTTGAAAAGCTACATCTGCTACTGGAATTTGGAAACTTCAAGGTCTGTGGGATGCCTCCAGCCCCACTGCATGTTGTAGTTCTACTCGCTTGCTGCCATGGCACTAGTATGTCCCTGTCAAAGGAAAGGTCACTTGCTGTTAGTCCCTTCATTTACCTAGAGTTACACAGATTTTTAATAGCTCGGTTATGTTACTAAAATTGCAAGAAGTAGCAACTGATTACCAAATAAATGGAGAAAATGGCTCTTTATGGAGTAAGCAGCTTGAAGTGGAGTTGCACCCATTTTAATAAGTTTTGATGTAAGCAGGGCATTTTTCAGCGGGAACGCGGGGGAACGCAGTTCCGGCACCTCCAGCACTGAATGCATTTAATAGCAAAGAGTGTGGGGTAAGCCAGGCGGTCTATTGATGCTGGCTGCTGGGGATCTATTGTCACTGGTGGGGATCTGTTTTGTATGAGGGTCTATTGTTGCTGGTGGGGATCTATTGTTGCTGGGGGTCTTATGCTGCTGGTAAGGGATCTACTATTGAACAAGAGGTCTATTGTTGCTGGCTGCTGGGAGAGCTGTTGGGGTGGGGGGGGGTGTCTAATGTTGCTGGGGTGGATCTTTTGTTGATGGGTGTGGTAATTTGTTGCGGGAGTCTATTGTTGCTGGGGTTGGGTCTATTGTTGTGTGGGGTCCATTGTTGCTAGGGGTAGAGAACATTGCAGCTGTTGGGGATCTATTGTTACTGGGGGGTCTATTTTTGCTGGCTGCAGGGGATCTATTTTATATTTTCATAATACATTTTTTATGTATTTTATATTAGTATTTTCTGCTTTTCTTGATATTAACAAATTCCATACTAATTATTTAGCGCCAAAAAATGATACTTGGTTCTGTATTCTCCAAAAGGGGCGTTACTGGGAGGTGGATAGGGGGGTGGAACCCAGGGACAGTGCTCAGAGGTGGGTAGGGGGCGGAGACAAGGGGTGACTCCGCAGGGGAGAGATCCTGTACCTATTCTCAGAGAAAAAAAGCCCTGTATGTAAGTAATCCCCTTTAAAAATACTTTTACCAATGGAAACTATTTTTTTTTTTTGCAAGGAAGTACCTTTTTTTCTTCTTTATTCATCCGCACTTCCGGGTCCGGCCGCCTATAGGCGATTACGTCACTCGGAGATTCGCAAGGGCTGCCCTATTGGGGAAGGAGGGGTTAAGTGTGTCCCTAGGGGCGTGCTTCTTACTGTGATTGGACATGGCTACTGGTGTAGGAACAGTGATCAACGGTCCTACGTAGTAGAACCGTATGATCACCATTCCTACACAGGGGAGAATGACAGGCGGCTTGTTTACATTAGCCGCCTGCCTTTCTCCCTTCACGGAGGACGATCGCGAGTGACCGGCGGACATCGGGTCCATCGGTCACACGCACGGACTTCCCAGGGAACAAGCCGGGGCGGGCGCGCGTCTCCGCGGGCACCCGCTATTGGCTCACAAGCAAGTGACAGGCTAGTGACGTATATATACGTCACTTTGCCTGGCCGGGGCTGACCGCCGCAGTATATGTACTTGCGGCGGTCGGCAACCGGTTAAAGGGGATTACATACATCTAAACTTATTAAAATGGGTGGAACTCCATTTTAAGCGACTGGCTCAAGGGAGAACAACGGTGATCACACTGGTTTTGTAACCTGTCCAATCAACCCCTCTACTAAAATCAGTTTCTATTAGGTCAGAGGCTCTCCACAGACATCACATCATTAAATCCAACATAAAATGGCCAGACTGGATGACTTTCATCTCATATCATTGGATATCCTAAAAAAAATGTTTGGAGTCACATAAAAACTCATGCAACCCGCTTTTCCTCACCTTCACCATGCTTCCACATGGCTCTGTTCCAACGTCAGAGCCAGGAGTCAAGCCCTGTGTAACCTCTGTGTCATATGTTTCCTCTTAAAGTGAGGCACCAGACATTTGCAGAGGGTTCAGATAGAGTGGGGAAGTGCCAGGAAGGTAAAGCCTCGTACACACGTACCGATTGTTGGCCGTGAATTTTCGGCCAACGTCCGATCGGCCGATTGTCGGCTTGTTAGTATGATGCTTCCGACAACCGACTGCGACTTTTCGGCCGAACAAAATCTGGTGTGCATGGTATAAAATTTTTGTTGGCCGTCAACAGAACGGCCGATTGTTCGTCAGTCAGTACAGATTTCGGCAGACAAAAATGGGATGAGCAAGACTGGGCATGCTCAGAGAAGAAAAAACACACGGAAAGTAAACCAGCACATGACATCACTTCTGAAGTTGGTTTTTGTTGGCCGATAAAATTCGTGTGCAGTCTAGGCACATTCCAACCAACAAAACAACACTGGACAAAAGACGGCCGATCGGTCGGCCACCAATCGGTGCGTGTGTACGAGGCTTAAGTGTATGTGGGTTAGAAGGTGGGCTTTCAGGAAATTCTGTAACTTTGTCCTAAAGTGTTACAGCCACTAGTAAGATTTAAGATTGCCTTGGAGAGGAGACAGAAGAAGTGTAGACCACCCCCTTAAGAATCTCTTAGGAATTTGGCCCTATTTCCCCGTTAGAGCACACGCAGCCAGGCACACTGCATTTTCTGCACTTTTCCACCCACCCCAAAGAACAGACTTGGGATTTCTTTCTTTTTTTTGCTATTGTGAACAATGAACTTGGTTAGGAATAGAGACCTTTGGATACCCCGATAAACTGTAAAACTGAACAACTTGAGGACTAGTCAACTTATGGCCGTGCTGCTCAAAAATGGATGTCCCACAGGATCACTATGCTCTTGGTGACCTGTACTTCTTTAAGAGTCAAAAGCTATTCTTCAGCAATCAAGTGTCCTCTACTCGCATAGCCACAGGATCTTCGGTTGCAGTGGCGGCTGGTGCTCAAAATTTTTTTTTTGGGGGGGGGGGGGGGCGCAAACAGATTAATGTAATAGGCATTGCTTTGCGGCAAAAAACGCTGTAAAAAATTGCGTGACTTTGAGGTCACAAAAGTGTGAAAGGGGCCTTCAGTAATTAAGGCATAGCGTGCCCCTTTCAATGCACAGGGACCTGCGTGCCCCCTTTCAATGCACAGAGGCCAGCGTGCCCCCTTTCATTGCACAGATGCCAGCGTGCCTCCTTTCAATGCAGAGATACCAGCGTGCCCCCTTTCAATGCAGAGATACCAGCGTGCTGCCTTTCAAAGCAGAGATTATCGTGCCCCCTTTCAATGCAGAGATGCCAGCGTGCCCCCTTTCAATGCACAGAGACCAGCGGGCCCCCTTTCAATGCACAGATGCCAGCACGCCCCTTTCAATGCACAGATGCCAGCGTGCCCACTTTCAATGCAGATACCAGCATGCCCCCTTCAATGCAGAGATACCAGCGTGCCCCCTTTCAATGCACAGATGCCAGCGTGCCCCCTTTCAATGCAGAGATGCCAGCGTGCCCCCATTCAATGCAGAGATGCCAGCGTGCCCCCTTTCACCAAGCCCCCCCCCAGACCAATGCACTTACCTGTAGCGGCGGCTTCTCTTCAGTCCCCCAGCGTCTCCTTCTCGGCCAATGGCATGGGGTTTGCCTTTCGGCCAATCAGGAAGCGCGTATCGGACCTGCTTCCTGATTGGCCAGGAGGAGGATCCGTGTGACAATAGCGAATTTTCATTCGCTATTGTCACACAATGGGTGGGCTCGGGCGCACTGCTCTGCGCCCCGGGTCCACCCTTTGCTGAAGCCTATTAGAGCCCCTGGCTCTAATCAGGTGACTAAAGAAAAAAAAGCCCCAATGAACTCCATGCGTGCAGGGCCCCGCATGCAGATTAGGGGGCCGGACACATGGATAGGGGGGGCGGCGCTCCTGCGCCCCCAACGCACTGGCCGCCACTGTTCGGTTGCCTCCTGCCGATATCCACCAGGCTCTTCCTAATGAGGAAGATGCAGACTCACACCACCATAGGATAGCTGGACTCTTTCCCACCAACTTCCTCTTGGCTCTCTCCAGTGAGCTTCTCCAGACCCAACTTGTTTGCCAGATATATATTTGCAAATAGGCCCCCCCAGCTAAGCCTAGCTGGGACCTCAGTGAAGAAGAAGTTGAGGACTCCTCAACTTATGGCTGTGCTGCTCAAAAATCGATATCCCACAGGATCACTATGCTGTTGGTGACCTGTACTTCTTCCAGAGTCAAAAGCTACATACAGTCACTATTTTTCAGCAATGGAGTCATCTACTCGAATAGCCACAGGATTATTGGTTGCCTCCTGCCGATATCCACCAGGCTCTTCCTAATGAGGAAGATGCAGACTCACACCACCATAGGATAGCTGGACTCTTTCCCACCAAAGTCTTCTCGGCTCTCTCCAGTGAGCTTCTCCAGACCCGACTTGTTTGCCAGATATATATTTGCAAATACCCCCCCTCCCCCCCAGCTAAGCCTAGCTGGGACCTCGGTGAAGAAGAAGTTGAGGACTCCTCAACTTATGGCCGTGCTGCTAAAAAATGGATGTCCCACAGGATCACTATGCTGTTGGTGACGTGTTCTTCTTCCAGAGTCAAAAGCTACATACAGTCACTATTTTTTAGCAATGGAGTCATCTACTCGAATAGCCACCAGATCATTGGTTGCCTCCTGCCGATATCCACCAGGCTCTTCCTAATGAGGTAATAATAATAAAGGTACAGCGCCAACAAATAAACACAAATGCTGAAAATTTCAGTTTGATGAAAAGTCCCACAAATGTAAATGATACAACTCAAAGGTTGAAGTCCAACACCAGGAGATAAGATCAAGGTAGGTGGAAAGAAATCACCGCGTGCACCAAATAAAGGGGGTGTCTGCTTACCAGAACAAATTGACCACCGGTTAGGGTAGGTCAAAATAAGCGTATATCCAAAGGTTTCCAAAGTTTCCCCCTGGAATAGGCAGATCTCCAGTGCGCAATCAATAATCAATGCAGGAAGCGATTTCAGAAGTTCCACTCAATGGTCAACCTTAATATACCATGAACCCCCGGATGATCCTCTCCTCCTCCTCCTCCCGCCGGCTCTCCGTCCTCTCTCCTAATGAGGAAAATGCAGACTCACATCACCATAGGTGGGACTCTTTCCCACCAACGTCCTCTTGGCTCTCTCCAGTGAGCTTTTTCAGACCCGACTTGTTCGCCAGATACATATTTGCAAATAGGCCCCCCGGCTAAGCCTAGCTGGGACCTCGGTGTCTTCATGAACACTTCCTCTTGGATCCTGCACTAGGGGCCTCCTCCTGCAGGACTGTTACCAGGAACCCAGCACACTGCTGCCCAGGCCTCAGACTATATATAGGCTTTCTCACAACATACTGGGCACACCTCCCCAGGGATTGGCTAGAGTTCTATAAATATTCAGGCTGCATGCCACATCCTTCCTCCAATAATGTTTCTAGAATCCTCTAGAAGACAGGGGAAGTAACAGAACAGCAGCCTGTGAAACACTAAGCAGCCCTAAATAATCAACCCCTGCTCTATTCATTACAAGGGAGCCAAGATAATTTACTTAGCATCCTATTCTACACTAGGAGAGTGTTACAGAAGAAAGATAAGAGGTTACCCAGGTGAGGAGCTTTGTGGAATCTGGCAGCACCAGAATACATACAATTCTGTAAGGTAAAAAGACCTTCGAACTTTATTGTGGCACTGATGTTTCCTGGCTAGCACTGCCAGTTCACCGAATTACTCCACTTTTTACTTGGGATTGCTCTTTGAGGCATATCTCCTAGTGTGTCATAACACAAACTGCATTTTTCTATCTTTGATAATCCCCCTCCTACGCTTTCTTACATCAGTTTATTGCAAGATTTGGTCCAGAGATCTTTTCTATGATTTGGCAGACAATCCATGCTTTCTATGAGTTGGAATAAATATTCACATCTGACATTAAAGTGTATCTAAACCCAAGAACAAAAATGTAATATATTGCAGCTTACCAGTCCTTAGATGTGGTGGCTGCATTCGTTTTCTATTGTTATGGCTTTTTTTTTCCTTAATTTGAAATTAGTGATCTTTCCAGTAACACACTTTCTGTATTGAGATGACTTAGTAAAGGCAGAGAGCATGGATAATAACAGTTTTTTATATTGTAAATGTGTTCCATAAGTGATAAAAAAAAAAACTGTTTATTCTAAAAGCAATCCAGTGCTATCCTGTATCCTGTGCATTTTGCATTACAAGCTCAAGCAGCGTTGTCAGCCTTTGCCCAGTTCTTTCTGCAGGCTACAGACCCCCCCCCCCCCCAAGGCTTTAGATATGAAGAGAGGTGAAGGTGTTCTATAGTCCTAGCACATGTCCCATCCCAAGCTGAGAATGCTACTTCTCTATAGATAAAAGTACAAAGAAAGTTGTCACCCCATGAAATAAAGTGACCAGATTTGTAAAATTAAATCCGAGGAAATATATTTTTTAAGCATATTTTCCTCAAATGATATATGCAGTGTATGTGGTATGTGTTTATGGAATTATTGTATGATATATACGTTATTTCTTACATTTTGTCCATGTGATTAGGCGGAAATGATGGGCGCTGTTAGGTGGCAATGATGGGCACTGATGATGCTGCACTGATTGGCACTGATAGGCATTACTGATAAGGAAGGGGGGCACTGATATAAGGGGACTGTGAGCTAATGGGGGTCTCTAAGGGGGGTGAGGCTGATCTAATGGTTGATCACAAACCATTAGAGCAGCAGTCAGTACCCCCTCTAATGGCACTTTTCCACTGCAAGTACCGGCTCGGCTCTACTCGGCCCTGCTTGGCCCGGTTTGCTTTTCCAATGCTGGTACCGCATGGTACGGTGTTGGAACGGTTCGGTATGGTACAGTATGGTTTGCTTTTCCACTAAAGTAGTACTAAAGTTAAGTGGGTGGGATAACAACGATTCTCTGACCAATCAGTGGCTAGTAGTGACTGCATGCAAAGGATTGTGGGATATGGTACCGGGTATGGTACCTCTTGGAACCACAATCGAGGTGGTACTGTTTTTGAGAGCCGTACCATTCGGTTCCATGCAGTGGAAAAGCGCCGCCGCACCATACCGTTCCTACACCATACCATGCAGTGGAAAAGCACAAAAGCGAGACGAACCGTTCGGTTCCATGCAGTGGAAAAGCGCCATTAGAGACCCCCATTAGCTCAGCAGTCAGTACCCCCTCTTAGAAACCCCCATTAGCTCACAGTCCCCTTATATCAGTGCCCCTCTCCCCCTTCCTTAGAGACCCCCAGAGATCAGAGAGGACCCCCCCCCCCCCTTATATCAACGCCTCCTGCCCTCTTTAACAGATCCATTTAGATTGCCTTACCAGTGGGACCCAGGAGCTACTGCAATCATGAAGGGAAGTGTGAGAGCCGAGCCGGGGGTGGGGGGGGGGGGGGCTGAGCCACTCTACGACTATTCACCTTGCACTATGCAGTGTGAACGGCAGAAAAAAGGATGTCATTGGTTGCTAGGATAGCAACCAATGACTGCAAAGGAGATCATTGAGGCGGCAGAATTGGCAGGGGGGGGGGGGGGGGGGGTTGAGAGAGACGCAGTTGACAGGAATCTCATTGAATGAAGCGCAGTGCCGGAACTTGGTCCGGCACTAGCTTCATTGCCCAGGACGTATATACTGGATTGATGGGACTGGAAGTATGTTGTGTCCGGGTCACAGGTGGACAGAGAACCGGGCACAAGTGTCTAAACCTGGACTGTCCAGGGCAAAACCGGACAGGTGGCAACCCTATCCGGGGACAAAACCGTGGACAGACTTGGTCTGGGGACAGTGTCCTTAGTCTAGGGACTGTCCCTGGAAACCAGGGACGTCTGATCACCCTACCTTAGGATAGGAAATATGCTACTGGAAAAAAGGAAAAAGGCCTAAAAAAAGAGAAATCATGCAGCCATCACATCTAAGGACTGGTAAGTTGCAGTTATTCAATTTTTGTTTATGGATTTAGATATAATTCAAAGATATTGAAATATTAACACTTCTGTTTCCAAAGGAAGAATATACGATGCAGTCACACTGAGTTTGGTTTCAACATTTTCTGACTGGAGTAGACTAGCTGCAAATGAAGCCGCATATTGTAATGATGGCATCATCCTGTACGTATTGCACCATCTCTACCTATGTTTATGTAAACTTTCACATATGTTCCGGTCCCTGAATGGGAATTTTAGGATTTCTGCTTCTCTGTGCATGTCATCAAAGGTTTTCTTAGCCAGTCGTGTGTGTAAGCTCCTGGGCTTCCTACAGCAGTCACAAGAGTTATGTGTGGAAGTCCCCAGGCTCCCTACAGTAGCCACAAGAGTCATTCTTTGAAGTTTCCAAGCTTTCAACAGCAGACACAACGATAATGCTTGGAAGTCTCCAGCTTTCCTGCAGAAGCCATAAGAGTCATGCTTGGAAGTCCCCAGGCTTCCTACAGCAGCCTCAAGAGACATGCTTGGAAGTCCCCAGTCTTCCTATAGCAGCTACATGAGTAATATGTGGAAGCCCCCAGGCTCCCTACAGTAGCCACAAGAGTCATGTGTGGAAGTCCCCAGGCTTTCTACAGCAGCTACAAAAGGCAAGTTTGGAAGTCCCCAGGCTTCCTACAGAAGCCACAAAAGTCAAGCGTGGAAGTCCCCGGACTCCCTACAGCAGCCATAGGAAACATATATGGAAGTCCCTAGACTCCCTACAGTAGCAACAAGAGCCATATATGGAAGTTTCAGGCACCATGCAGGAGCCGACTATGGTCATATATCAAAGTTCTCAGGCTCCCTACAGAATCCTCAAGAGTCAAATATGGAAGTACCTGAGCTTCTTGCAACAGCTACAAAAGATTTGTTAGGCATGGAGGTCCCCAGGCTCCCTACAGATGCCACAAGATTCAAGCTTGGAAGATCCAGGCTGCCTAGAGTAGCCACAAAAATCATGCTTTGAAGCCTCCATGCTTCCAACAGTAGACACAAGGATAATGCTTGGAAGTCCCCAGCCTTTCTACAGCAGCCACAAGAGACATGCGTGGAAGTCCCCAGGCTCCCTACAGCAGACACAAGGATAATGCTTGGGAATCCCTAGCCTTTCTACAGCAGCCACAAGAGTCATGCGTGGAAGTCCCCAGGCTCCCTACAGCAGACACAAGGATAATGCTTGGAAGTCCCCAGCCTTTCTACAGCAGCCACAAGAGACATGCGTGGAAGTCCCCAGGCTGCCTACAGCAGACACAAGGATAATGCTTGGGAATCCCTAGCCTTTCTACAGCAGCCACAAGAGACATGCGTGGAAGTCCCCAGGCTGCCTACAGCAGACACAAGGATAATGCTTGGGAATCCCTAGCCTTTCTACAGCAGCCACAAGAGTCATGCATGGAAGTCCCCAGGCTTCCTACAGCAGCTATAAAAGGCATGTTTGGAAGTCCCTTGGCTTTCTACAGAAGCCACATGAGTCATACACAGAAGTCCAAAAGTCAAGCATGGAAGTCCCTGGGCTCCCTACAGCAGCCATAGGAGTCATATATGGAAGTCCCTAGACTCCCTACAGTAGCAATAAGAGCCATGTATGAAAGTTTCAAGCACCATACAGGAGATAACTATGGTCAAATATCAAAGTTCCCAGGCTCCCTACAGAATCCTCAAGAGTCACATATTAAAGTACCTGAGCATCCTACAACAGCTACAATAGATTTGTTATGTGTGGAAGTCCCCAGGCTTCCTAGAGATGCCACAAGGTTCAAGCTTGGAAGTCCCCAGGCTGCCTACAGTAGCCACATGAGTCATGCTTAGAAGCCTCCAGGCTTCCAACAGCAGACACAGGGATAATGCTTGGAAGTCCCCAGGGTGCCCACAGCAGCCACAAGAGACATGTTTGGAAGTCCCCAGGCTTCCTACAGCAGCCACAAGAGACATGTTTGGAAGTCCCCAGGCTTCCTACAGCAGCCACAAGAGTCATGCTTGGAAGTCCCTAGGCTTTCTACAGCAGCCACAAGAGTCATGCTTGGAAGCCCCAAGCCTTCTTAGAGCAGCCACAAGAGTCATGCTTGGAAGTTCCTAGGCTTTCTACAGCAGCTACAGGAGTAATATGTGGAAGCCTCAGGCTCCCTACAGCAGCCACAAGAGTCATGTGTGGAATCCCCCAGGCTTTCTACAGCAGCTACAAAATGCATGTTTGGAAGTCCCTTGGCTTTCTACAGAAGAAGCCACAATAATCATATAAGGAAGTCTACAGGCTTCCTACAGAAGCCACAAAAGTCAAGCTTGGAAATCCCGAGGCTCCCTACAGCAGCCATAGGAGTCATATATGGAAGTCCTCAGACTCCCTACAGTAGTAACAAAATGCATGAATGGAGGTCTTCAGCCACCCTACAGGAGCCAACTATGGTCATATATCAAAGTTCCAAGGCTCCCTACAGAATCCACAAGATTCACATATGGAAGTACCTGAACGTCCTGGAACCGCTACAATTGAGTAGTTATGTGTGTGGACGTCCCCAGGTTTCCTACAGCAGCCACAATAATCATGCTTGAAAGTCCTGAGGCTTCCTACAGCAGCCACAGGAGTCATGTATGGAAGTCCCCAGGCTTCCTACAGCAGCCACAAGAGTCATATATGGAAGTCCCAAGGCTTCCTACAGCAGCTAAAAGGGTAATATGTAGAAGCCGCCAGGCTCCCTACAGCAGCCACAAGAGTGATCTGTGGAAGTCCCCATGCTCCCTACAGCAGCTATAAAAGGCATTTTTGGAAGTCCCTTGGCTCTCTACAGAAGCCACAAGAGTCATAATAAAAAGTCTCCAGGATTCCTACAGAAACCTCAAGAGTAAAGCTTGGAAGTCCCCAGGCTTCCTACAGCAGCTATAGGAGTCATATATGGAAGTCCTTAGACTCCCTACAGTAGCAACAAGAGGCATGTATAGAAGTCTTCAGGCACCATACAGGAGCCAAATAGGGTCATATATCAAAGTTCCCAGGGCTCCCTACAGAATCCTCACATATGGAAGTACCTGAGCTTCAAAGTTCCTACAACAGCTACAATACAGTAGTTATGTGTGGAAGTTCCTAGGCTCCCTACAGCAGCCACACAAGTCCTATATGGAAGTCCCTAGGCTCCCTATAGCAGCCACAAGAGTCATGTTTGGAAGTCCCCAGGCTCCCTAGATTAGCATAGTGGGGGTGCCCACTTGGGTTTCATCCAGTGTCCAGGTGAGAAAAAAGTTACACACTCCAGAAAGAATTATGTTTACACTTTAGGGATTAAAATGCTTTATTTGGTTGCAATGAGCCTCACAGACACCATTCCTTTTTATCTTGTTTTATAAATCAGCCTTGACGTGAAAGTGAACCTGAACTTTCTCACATTGGTAAAATAACAGATTGACTTTATTATATGGACCTTACAGATCCACAACTTACCTTCCCTAATAACCCCCACTGCCCAACCCTCTGCCATCCCACTCAAGAAATACCCAGAACTTCTGGTGACACATCCTTTGCTGTCCACAATGCAGCATGGCTGATCACCGGGCCCTGGCACTGCCACATGGGGGCAGAAGGGGAATGTGCATTGCCCTGTGTATGTTTCTGTTTGTTCAGAAGTTACAGAATGGCGGGTAGTGGATTGAGCAGTAGCCTCACAAGTGGAAGGTATGTCTACGTTCTGTAAGCTCCATACAGTAAGGGGAACCTTCTAATTTACCCACGCACACATTCACTTTGATGTTCTCAGGCATGCAATAAATGAATGAGTATGGGACAATTTTCTGGATACAGACATTTCATTTAACATTGAATTAAATTAGTAGAAAACCTAGACAATAGTCTATTTATATATGTTATGACAGAGCTTGCTCCCATAATTCACTTTACACATTTTTTCAATTGAATCCAATTAGAAAAATGTGTGAATTTTGGGAGAAAGCTGAGTGAAAACATTTATAAATAGACCCAAATGTGTTTAGTACTTTCTGACTATGGAATGAACCTATGACCTAACAAGATCAGGTATCAGCTTTTTGCATAATCTATACCAAAACAATTATCTGTACACCCATTGCAACCCTAAGTAGTCCCTATGGGAGATTTACTAAAACTGGAGAGTGCAAAATCTGGTACAGCTCTGTAACTGGCATTTCAAACCGGCATTTCAGTCCGACTTTGGGGGCAATTTGAGAGACATCTGTGTGGGTTCATTCACAGATGTCTATTGAAATCACCCCCGAAGTTGCCAAAAGTAGTGCAGGAACTACTTTTGTGAATCTATGTGGCGCCACAAAGTTGGCATTGCACCAATTCGGACGGTGCCATTGGAGATCATAGGTTCTGATTTGGCATGCAATTTGACATGTCAAATCGGCCCGATGTGAACGGGGGCATGGGCGTCCGCAGAACTTTTTTCAGGGGGGGGCATCATTTTAAGGTCACATCACCTAACTTCTACTAAGCTTCAACTGACGGACAGACACCTAGACTGTAGGATATTTTGGTAAACTTGGGAATTAACTTTCTCCTTAATGATGGCAAGTGGTCCAGGCCCTGAGGCAAGCCCTAATCATGATGTTCCTTCCACCATACTTCATCATTGGGATGAAGTTTTGATGTTGGAAAGATGTCCCCTCTTTTGTGCCATACATAGTGCTGAGTATTCTTCCCGAACAATTCAACTTTTGTTTCATCAGTCCACAAAACATTTTCCCAGTAGCATTGTGGTTTGCCAAGGTGCTTTTTGACAAACTTCAGACTCACAGCAATGTTTTTTGTTTTTTTTTGAGAGCAGTGGCTTCCTCCGTGGCATTGTGCCTTGGACACCCTGCCTGTTCAAAGACTTACATATGGTAGGCTCATGAGCAGGGATGTTTGCCAGTTCCAGGGATGTCTTCAGGCCTTTAGCTGTTATTCTTGGGTTCTTCCTTACCTCATTGAGGATTTTTTTTTTTTTTATCATTAAATATTTTTATTAAATGTAAAAAGAATCAATACAGAAATCTAGGAATAGTTGTTTGCAATGATATATTCATTTCTACACAGGAAAGTACTGGAAGAGAGTTTAACCGGTTGCCGACCGCCGCACGACTATATACTGCGGCGGTCAGCCCCGGCCAGGCAGAGTGACGTATCGGTACGTCACTCGCCTGTCACTGACTTGCGAGCCTATCGCGGGCGGGCGCGCGCCCGCCGAGGCGCGCGCCCGCCGCGGCTCGTTCACAGGCAAGTCAGTGCGTGTGACCGGCGGACTCGATGTCCGCCGGCCACACTACGATCGCTCCTGTGAAGGGAGAAAGACAGAGCAGCTTGTGTAAACAAGCTGCCTGTCAGTTCTCCCTGTGTAAAAGTGAAGATCTGACCGTTCTACTATGTAGAACGGTTGATCTTTGCTTTTACACCAATAGCCATGTCCCTACACAGTAGAAAGCACGC
The DNA here is from genome assembly GCF_965119305.1 of Pelophylax lessonae. NCBI lineage: Eukaryota > Metazoa > Chordata > Amphibia > Anura > Ranidae > Pelophylax > Pelophylax lessonae. The sequence goes on along the minus strand of NC_138774.1, from coordinate 275,426,763 downwards.
CCCTAGGACACACTTAACCCCTTCCCTGCCCAATAAAGTTAACCCCTTCCCTGCCAGTGTCATTTTTGCAGTAACAGTGCATATGTATAGCACTGATTACTGCAGTAATGTCACTGGTAACCCCAAAAGTGTCAAAAATGTCAGTCAAGGGTCCGATCTGTCCGCCGCAATGTCGCAGTACCGAAAAAAAAATCGCAGATCGCCGCCATTATGCGTTAAAAAAAAAAACACCAAAAATGACAAAAATCTTTCTCTTTGTTAGTAAACGCGATAACTTTTGCGCAAACCAATCAAAATACGCTTTTTGCGATTTTTTTTACCAAACATAGGTAGCATAAAACAAATTGGCCGAAAAATGTTAAAAAATTTTGATTTTTACTTTTTTTTTTGGGGAATTTCATATAAAAAAATGTGAAAAATATTGTAATTTTTGCAAAATTTACGCTCTTTTTTTGTTTATAGCGCGTGATCAAAAAATCGCACAGGTGATCAAATACCACCAAAAGAAAGCTCTGTTTGTGGGAAAAAAAGGACGTCAAATTCGTTTAGGTACAGCGTCGCACGACCGCGCAATTGTCCGTTAAAGTCACGCAGTAAAAAATCGCAAAAAAACCCCTGGTCCTTTAGCAGCCAAATCCTCCGGGGCTTAAGTGGTTATAGATGTATTGATGTTCTCAGTCCAGCCAACCCCAAATGGGACCAAACTGTGGGCATAGACTGGGCATCAAGGTAAACTAATGGGGCTTTTCCACTGCATGGAACCGAACGGTTCGGCTCGCTTTTGTGCTTTTCCACTGCATGGTACCGCATGGTACGGTGTAGGAACAGTTCGGTACGGTACGGCGGCGCTTTTCCACTACATGGAACCTAACGGTATGGCTCTCTAAAACAGTACCACCTCAATTGTGGTTCCAAGAGGTACCATACCCGGTACCATATCCCACAATCCTTTGCATGCAGTCACTACTAGCCACTGATTGGTCAGAGAATCGTTGTTATCCCACCCACTTACTTTAGTACTACTTTAGTGGAAAAGCAAACCATACCAAACCGTACCGAACCGTTCCAACACCGTACCACGGGGTACCATGCAGTGGAAAACCAAACCGGGCCAAGCAGGGCCGAGTAGAGCCGAGCTGGTACTTGCAGTGGATAAGTGCCAATAGAGTTGCATATATATATGGAATGAGGAAAGAAAAACAAGAGTATAATACGAGTAAGTAACTACGCAGAAAATGTCAAACCTAAGATCAACATTAAAGATTACACTCTTTGAATTATTGGGAAGCTTTATGATGAGATAGTCAGATTTGCCATCTGTTTTATAGGTAGTGGTGGAGTAGTTCTTATATGCTAATAGCAATTTGTATTTTACTTGAGTATTTAGTTTGGAAATTACCGTTAATAGATTAGGTGCATCAGTGGATTTCCATAGATTGGTAATAGTGAGCCTTGCTGCTATCAATATATGGACTACAATTGTTCTATAAATTGTAAGATAGAGATCAATTCCTATTTATGCTGTGGTAGGCGTAAGCTTGGATAGATTCCCCGTTAGATTTGCTAAAAAGGAGAAAACCGAATTCCAAAAACTTTGTAAGCATTTACAGCTCCAAAGAATATGTAAAGGATTTCCAATCTGTTTGTTGCATCTCCAACATATGGGGGGGGGGGGAGGAAGGATATATCTTTGACAATTTGTAAGGAGTCAGGTAACATTTACAGTAATACCTTGGTTTGCGAGCTTAATTTATTCCAGCAGCATGCTTGTAATCCAAAGCACTCGTATATTAAAGCATATTTTCCCATAAGAAATAATGGAAACTCAGATGATTTGTTTCGCAACTATTTATTGGTATAAATACAGACATGCTGCTATCATATTTAAAGTACATTACTGTACAGTATAAGCATGCCATCCACTCTGTTAAATAACACTGTGTCCCTGTGTCTGTACTGTATATAAAAGATGCTGATTTCTACTGTATCAGAGCGTCTCCCAGCGCTCACGTGACTCCTCGGCTCTCTGCTTCTCTCCTTCCCAGATGACATCAGTGGGAGTCCTTGGCCCCGCCCGCTGGGGAGAGCAGAGAGATGAGGAGCCACGTGGTGCGCCGGAAGACACTCTGATACAGTAGAAATTAGCAACTTTTATATAAAGTACAGGCACAGGGACACATAATGTTATGTAACAGGGGGGGTGGCATGCTTATACTGTACTAAACCACTGTACTAAACCACTTTAGCATTGCTAAACCATTTTAACATTGTGAGTCTAATACTGCTCGTATATCAAGACAGCGCTCGCATATCGAGGCACAATTATAAAAATTAAAAAAATTTTGCTTGTCTTTCAAAACGCTCATAAACCTGGTTACTCGCAAACCAAGGTATTACTGTATTTAATATTTTTTTTTGAGGATTCTAAATACACTGATCAGCAGCTGCAACCGCTGGTCAAGAAAAACTTCCTAGCAAGCAGACTTCTGTCAAGCAGGAACGATCACATTTCGTCTGGTCCCTGCTGAACCTGCTGAATTTTAATTTATCCAGGAAATCAGAATTTTCAGAAGGAAAGGTCAGCCTTTGGATTCTGCAATATTCTTGTAGTACCCTCCTAGGTAGGCGCTAGAGAGAGTATAGTTTTGAATCCTGTCTGCTTACCAGAGGGATTGCAGGTAAATCTATATTTGTTCTCTGTCTACCAGAGAGCAGGATCTGCTAGTGAGGTCTATTCAATGTGCTCAAGTGCAACTCAGTCTGTGTGCAGAGTGTTTCACACTGGTCCAATAGGGAGGCATATTGCACAGTGGGAGGAAACCTGACGAATGAGTGCACAAGCTTTTAATACAGCCCTGGTGATTTGGCAGAAGAAAATTGCCTCAGTGCATGCTGGGATACTGTATAAAAGCCTGGAGCACATGTGCTCGGTGTCTTTCGTCTGGATAGCGGAGTCCCAGAGGGAGGGGGAGGCAGCCCCTCCTCAGAAGAGGTGCCATGTGGCCTCAGGGGGGTCAACCTGATGGCCTAAAGAGCTAGAGAGGAACTGAATCCAGCTGTGGAGCTGACTGAGAGGGGAGACACTGGAGGATCTGATTCTGCAGTACATTGAGTACAGATCTGTGTCAAGGGGCCTGACCTGAGGATCACCCCTCCTAGCAGAAATCCTCTATCCCTCAAATTTCTCCTTTCAGCACGAATCCTCTCCCCCACTCCAAATCACTGCTCCTAGCATATTTCCACCAATCCCCCCCCTAGCACAAATCCCCCCCCCCCCCTCAAGATTTTGCTCCTGGCACAAATACTTTTTGATCATCCCTCCTAGCACCAATTCCCTCCCCCTCTACCAAATCACCTCTTCTAGCACAACCCCCCCCCCCCAAATCCCCCCTCCTGGCACAAGTCACCCCCCCCCCATCCCCAACTCTCCCTCCCAACACCAATCCTCCTAAATTATCATTCCTAGTACACACCCCTAATCTCCCCTCCTAGAACAATTCTTATCCCCTGCCACCCTCCAAATTCTCCCTTCCAACACAAATCCTCCCCCCAGTCTCCTCATGGTGACCCCCACCCCCCCGCCTCACATAATTCCACAGTACTTAGGGCAGCCGCCCCTTCTGCCCATCACTTGTCCTGGCTATAAGCAAAGCATTACATTGCGTTGGACTGACCCTTTAAAGTTCCCAGCCTTCCAAGTTATCTAAACTCTTCAAACAGAAAGAAAGTTTATTAGAAAAAAAAAAAAAAACCTTAACAACAAAAGAAGTCAGCACTGTATGTGGCTGTCAGCAGATGTTTAAAAATGTTCCCGTAAAAAACTAACGAGAACACAGTAGAAGTTAAAGAACATGATGTATTTTGTGGGCAACGGGACGTTACACTGAGCAAATGGGAACTTTGTATTTATTTTGTGAGAACCAATTGTTCAGTATCATGGCAAGCCCTGAAGAAACTGCATGGACTCTCCCAGGAGGTTCTGACTCTGCTGATGCCAAGTGACAACTCACCCATTCTGGAATGCCAGGAAACCCTGGGGACTAACTTGTGCTAGCAACCATCTTTTTATGAACGTCAAGGGGAGGTGGGAGTGTCAGATCAGAGAAACATACGTGACTCACATGTGTCTCTCAGCTAATTGGCTGGGAAGCTACAGATCACTGAACCACACCAGTTATTTATGCGTTATTCTACTTTTAGGAAGATTTTCCATAATAACTGCAGGAAACTAAAAAATATAATTTTCACCAGTGTCGTTTTGAAGGGGACCTTGCTGTTTGCAGAAACGAATGCCCTGTGCACACGTTCCGATAATCGTACGACTAATGTTTCGTAAATTGTTGCATGTTACTAAAATCGAAACCAACTTTGCATACAAACCATCAGCTTTTCTTTGTACGATTCACTGACCAAGTGTATTTTTCGTAGCTACGTATCGAAAGTGATGTATATACGTCTCACCCCTGCGGATTATTTTACTGTTTCCGATCATGCGTGGTATTTGTCGATCGACTTTTAGCGTACGCATGCTGTACTGACGAAATGATTATCATTCGAGAAGATGTCGTACGACAGAAGTTTTCCTGTTTGTCCCTTCGGATTTTGTTGGACGAACTGTCGTGATCGGCTGTCGAAAGCTTATCAGATTATCGTGGGATCAGGTCGAAAGCGAGTTTTGTCATACGATTATCGGAATGTGTGTATAAGAGCTAAAGTCCATCATCCTAAATTACTAGGCCTACCAGAAAAAAAATGGAAAATTTCCTATCAAATACTTACCGTAATTTTCCTTTCCTGATTAACTCCATGGCAGCCGGAGTGTGGGTTAACCCTGCCTCTTCTCCAAGGTTATAGGACCCCCCTCCCATAAATTTCAGCCCATGGATTGAGACCGTGTTCTTTATCTTAGCCGAATCCAAGACCAGAGGGTGGGAACTCCGGCTGCCATGGAGTCCATCAGGAAAGGAAAATTACGGTAAGTATTTGATAGAAAATTTTCAGTTTTCCTGACAGACTCCATGGCAGCCTATGTGTGGGAAATAACTAGCCAACGCCACACGGGTGGGAATGCTTAAGCAAAGAAGATTTAATTCACAATGTTAACTGACAGAACAGTCAGACCAAAATTACCGGAAGACAAGGAGGCTGGCTCCACGCAGTAGTGGGTCATAAAGGTGTTGACGGATGACCAAGAGGCCGCTCTACAGATCATCTCCAGAGTGAAAATAGGACTGTGGTTTCCAGGCTTTTCACCTTGGTGACGTCACGTTCCCTTAGAAAGCTGAGGATTTCAAATTTTATGAGAATGCGCTAATGCACTGAGAATTAGATCTGATATATGAGCCCGAAACTAGAGTCTAAGATAAGTATTTTTTTTGTTCTTTTTATTTTTCTTTATTAGACCTAGCAATTAGGGAACATGAGGTAACTACCATCAGAGGTCTTAGTTGCTACAGATTTCAAGGTCCACTTTTACCCTATTTTTATTCTTGCGCATGTACAGTATATGGGTTAGAGTAGAACAGCAAACAAAACTTTTTTTAACTTTTTAATAGTTTAGGGAAATCTCTTGTCAGTTTTTTAGTGTTGTCTGTGTCTCTATTCGGGAGATTTCTTGTACAAGGGACAAGAAGTAAGAGGATTTGGACAAATCACAGATTCTAATTTGGAGAATCATAGTATAGGTTCCTCAACTTCGTTCTTTTTTCAGTTTTGAAGCTTATGCTCACTGTAAGGACTCTTTCACTTGAGTGGCATGGTGTGCTGCCCTCTTAAAAGCGACTGATTCTAATTTGGAGAATCATAGTATAGGTTCCTTAACGTCATTTTTTTTTCAGTTTTGAAGCTTATGCTCACTGTAAGGACTCTTTCACTTGGGTCATCCTCTTAAAAATGATCTGCAGTGGGTCATTTTTCAGAGGGTGGTAGAGTAAAGGCCGCCAGGTGTTCAGAAGGGGATCCTGCTGCCCAAAACATGACTTAGTACTTGGTGGAGAAACCCTTGTTGGCAAGCACACAGGTAAGACGTTTTTGTAGTTGGTGACCAGGTTTCCACAAATCTCAGGAGGGATTTTTGGTCTACTCTTCTTTACAGACCTTCTCTAAATCCTTAACCACTTGCCGACCAGTCACGTTGACTGTACTGCGGCAAAGTGGTTCGTTATCGTCTGGCGACGTAGACCTACGTCCCCAGACAATCCACTCTCTCGGCGGCCGGAGGCTTGCTCCCGCTGTATTCAGTTACAGAGGGAGTCGGGCATGGGGAGGAGCGGCGGTAATCACCGCCGCTCTTCCCCGATCCTCGGGAATCTAGTGTGGAAATCCGCCCGCTTGTGTAAACAAAGCGGGCGGATCTCCTAAGTGACAGACAGGGTCAGATTGCAGGGTTCAGCATAGCTGAACCTGTGATCTGTCCCTGTGTCACTCAGTCACCAAACCCCACACACGTCAGTAAGCACCAGGCATACATTAACCCCTCCCTCTCCAATAAAAATACCACCAAAAGAAAGCTATGTTTGTGGGAAAAAAAGGACGTAAATTTTGTTTGGGTACGGCGTTGCATGACAGCGCAATTGTCAGTTAAAGTTGCACAGTGCCGAATCTCAAAAAGTGGCCTGGACGTAAGACAGCAAAATCCTCCGGTGGTAAAGTGGTTAAGGTTTCTTGGCTGTCTCTTGGCAACTCGAGGTTTCAGCTCTCTTCATAAATTTTCTGTAGGATTAGGGTCTGGAGACTGGTTAGGCCACTCCATGACTTCAATGTGCTTCTTCTTTCGCAACTCTTTTGTTGCCTTGGTGGTATGTTTTTTAGGCCATTGTCATGCTGGAAGACCCATCCATGACCCATCTTCAGTGTTCTGGCTGAGGGAAAAAGGTTCTCATCCATTAATTTTACAATACATGGCCCCGTCCATTGGCCCCTCAATTCAGCAAAGTCGGTCTGTACCTTTAGTAGAGAAACAGCCCCAAAGCATCATGCTTTATAGCAGAAAGTAAATAATATATATATATTAATTTTTCTTCAAAATTGTTGATTTTTTTTTTTGTTTATAGCGCAAAAAAATAAAAAACGCAGAGGTGATCAAATACCACCAAAAGAAAGCTCTATTTGTGGGAAAAAAAGACATACATTTTATTTGGGTACAGCGTTGCACGGCCGCGCAATTTTCTTTAGGTTGAGACTCCATTCACACTAGAGCGACTTGTCAGCCTGACAAGTCGCGGTCCATTGACTGCTACAGGACCCGTTCTAATAGGAGCGACACAAGTCCCTCCGACTTAGAAAAAGGGTCCTGTACTACTTCGGGGCGACCTCGGGGCGACTTGCATAGACATTCATTATATGAAGTCTATGCAAGTTGCGCCGAAGTCGCGGTGTACGGGACTTCACAAGTCGCCCCCGAAGTAGTACAGAGTCGTGCCGCTGCAGTGTGAATTGGGCTCTTAGATAAAACTGGACAATACAACAATGTAAAAATGTACATTTCATTTTCAAAAGGACATCAATTTTATTTGGGTACAGCGTTGCACGACCGCGCAATTGTCAGTTAATGCAACCCAGTGCCGTATCTCAAAATAATGGCCTGGTCATGAAGGGAGGTAAATCTTCCGGAGGTCAAGTGGTTAAGGTGAGGTTTGACCAGCTGAAATTTTCTAACAAGGCAGCAGGGACTGAGCCAAAGAGAACGGGTGGAAATCTTTGGCAATAACCAAAATCCTTTCGTAACCAAAATTTTGAAAAGGGTAGAAGGAATATTATGGAAAGCAGGGTTAATGCTGGAGTCTTCCTTAAATAAACTCCTCTTTCAGCCTAGGAACAATGCCTCCTGCCTAGGTGGACTCCATTAGGGCCGCAGCTCTCTCACCCTATAAAAGCAGAGAAGGGGCGAAGGTTAGTGTTATGATTCCACTGCAAGGACTTGCTCTAGCCATATGATGGTATGTATACACAGAGCTTCACAAAACAGACATTGCACGGCGGGGAGTCGTAACAGGAAAGCACACTATGGCAAAAGGAATTCCTGCCCAGAAGAGCTTATAAAATATCTTCAAAGTGGCTTTTAAGAGCAGCAGAGCCCATGTAGAGAATGGCTCAGCCTGTCCAGGTGACAAATGGACAGAACATTACATGGTTTTCCTTCTGAAATCCGATTCCCCACTGGAAATCTTGCTCTCTTCCGCGGGCCCAGCACATAAAATGAATTTAACAGCCAGCTTACGGCTGACAGAATCCCCAGCGCCAGAGCTTTGCATGAGGCCCGGGTCACACAAAGGCGTAAGCAGCGGCGAGGACAGCGGGCTACTGTAACCACCGTGTATTATTAAAGAATTAAACGTCACTGTAAAAGGAAAATGGCAATCAATCATTGGTAAAATTAGCCTAATTTTAGGTGGATGGAAATTTTGCAAGAATCAAAACATAGTGTTGAATACACCAGAGGTTCTAAACCTTTTTATGATTACAGACCCCCAATAGATGGCCTAATATGTCCTCATACCCCCTTCATCAGACTGTCCTCATCATCTTCATAATTACCAGTCCTATTAGGTATCAGAATGACTTCAAAAGATGTTGATTTTTTTCATTAAAGGTACTTATATGACACCATCAATTTACATATATATACACTAGTGATCGACCGATTATCGGCAAAGCCGATATATCGAGGGCCGATATGCACTTTCCCCGATATATCGGAATCGGCCCCAGAGGTAACCGATATTGCTGATATTTTGGGAAAGTGCTTGTACCGGAGTGATGCCTGCAGCTAGAGGCATCACCCCGGTACCGGCGCCCATAGCCGACGGTCGGCTGTCTTGTAATGACAACCAATGTGGCTGAGAAGCCACTCGGCTGTCATTACAAGGAGCGGGAGGGGACATCCCCCCTCCTGCTGCCTTCCGTGGCTCGCCCGGGACTCCCGTCTTCCCGGGAGACCCAGGCAACCAGCCTGCACGGCCGCCGAAGATCTGATCGAAACCGCATTTGGCTCTGATTGGGTCTCCATGTAAAAACCCGGAAGTGATGTCATGACATCACTTCCGGGTACTGGCGCCAGATTATAAAAAATGACAGCATTCAAAACAGCCAAACTTGGCGTTTTGAATGCTTTTAAGTGCAGAGGAGGGGTTTGGGGTCTTTTAGACCCCAGATCCCTCCACAAGAGTACCTGACAAGTGATAAAAATAAAACATTTTTTTTTTTAAATGTATGAAAATATCAGCCGATACCGATATGCAATGGCCAAAATATGGGTAACGATATCGGTCGATCACTAATATATACAGTATCTCACAAAGGTGAGTGAGTGTATATGTTAGAAGGCTGGCCATTGGCTAGCCTAAATTTTTGGGAGGAGTCTAAGGCTTATATTCTTCCTCCTTCCAAGCTCACTCAGTGGCTCGGTTCGTTCATCCCTCCCACCCGTACCCCTCATTTTCAGTTCCCAGTCATACCAAGAGTATGCTCTCTTTTAGGCATACTGATCAGCGTGACCATGGCACACGCCAGGTCACAGTAGATAGGGGAACTCGTATTTCAGTATTCAGACTCTGACTACAAATATACAGTATCTTACAAAAGTGAGTACACCCCTCACATTTTTGTAAATATTTTATTGTACGTTTTCATGTGACAACACTGAAGAAATGACACTTTGTTATGCTTACATTATGCTACAATGTAAAGTAGTGATTGTATAGCTTGTATAACAGTGTAAATTTGCTGTCCCCTCAAAATAACTCAACACACAGCCGTTAATGTCTAAACCGCTGGCAACAAAAGTGAGTACACCCCTAAGTGAAAATGTCCAAATTGGGCCCAAAGTGTCAAATTTTGTGTGACCACCATTATTTTCCAGCACTGCCTTAACCCTCTTGGGCATTGAGTTCACCAGAACTTCACAGGTTGCCACTGGAGTCCTCTTCCACTCCTCCTTGATGACATCATGGAGCTGGTGGATGTTAGAGACCTTGCGCTCCTCCACCTTCCATTTGAGGATGCTCCACAGATGCTCAATAGGGTTTAGGTCTGGAGACATGCTTGGCCAGTCCATCACCTTAACCCTCAGCTTTTTTAGCAAGGCAGTGTTTGTCTTGGAGGTGTGTTTGGGGTTGTTATCATGTTGGAATACTGCCCTGCGGTCCAGTCTCCGAAGGGAGGGGATCATGCTCTGCTTCAGTATGTCACAGTACATGTTGGCATTCATGGTTCCCTAATGAGCAGCTGAAATCGAGACTTTTCAGAACAGGCAACATTTTTCCAATCTTCTATTGTCCAATTTTAGTGAGCCTATGTGAATTGAAGCCTCAGTTTCCTGTTTTTAGCTGACAGGAGTGGCACCCGGGGTGGTCTTCTGCTGCTGTATCCCATCTGCTTCAAGGTTCCATGTATTGTGCATTCAAAGATGGTATTCTGCATACCTAGGTTGTAACAAGTGTTTTTTTTTTTAGTTACTGTTGCCTTTCTGTCATCTCGAACCAGTTTGCCCATTCTGCTCTTACCTCAACAAGGCATTTTCCTCCACACAACTGCCGCTCACTGGATATTTTCTCTTTTTCGGAACATGCTCTGTAAACCAAAGAGATGGTTGTGTGTGAAAATCCCAGTAGATCAGCAGTTTGTGAAATACTCAGACCAGCCTGTCTGGCACCAAAAACCATGCCACGTTCAAACTTCAACCCCTTTTCTGATGCTTGATTTGAACTTCAGCAAGTCATCTTCATGCTGCCATGTGATTGGCTGATTAGCAATTTGTGTTACCAGGCAATTGAAAAGGCGTACCTAATTAGGTGGCCGGTGAGTGTATATTTTACATTCTCATCAGTCCCTGCCCTCAAGGAGCTTACAATCTAAAGTCCCTAATTCACAAACTAGGACCAATTTAGAAAGGATCCAGCTATGGACCAGCATATCTTTGGAGTGTGGGAGGAAACTGGAGTACCTGGAGGAAACCCACACAGGCACAGGGAGAACTTGCAGACTCCAGGCAGGTAGTGCCGTGGTTAGGATTCAAACCAGCAACTCTAATGCTGCTAGGCAGAAGTGGTAACCACTTAACCACTGTACTGGTTTGGTTTTACTTATATATGGATATATTTTATGTATATAATTCAACTAGTGAGATGTTTGATGTTGTGCTTGAGCAATCAAGGTTCAGTTATTGGCAACGTTACTTCCATGTTATGTGAAATATCACGTCACTTCTTCCACTTTTGATTTCAGGTTGAATAACGAAAAGAATCCGGTTTCAATGTTTTAATTATTTAGAGATCCAATCACATACCTCCATCATTAGGGTCCCATAGCCCTAAGAGGTGTAGACGCCCCCAGTTAGGAACCCCTGAGTTTGATGAAACAAGGCTAGGCAAAGGCAGAGCATAGCAGACGTCTCCCTACAGCGGTAAATGCTTCAGGGTCTTAAAAAGACCCAAATCAAAAAGACTTTCTGCATTATAGGATACCTGGGGCAGCATGTTCCGATCTTGGATGGTTTCTGACAGCCAATCAGGTGGTATATCTGAGACATTGAACAGCGCCGAGGTTCCAAGTGCTCACCAAGTTTTGCCGGCTTTCTTCATCCGTACAAGCGGTGTCACATAAATATAGTCTGACTTGGAAATATTATCTCCAGGATTTCTCCAGAGCCTCTTCCATCCTCTGGAACTCTCTACCTCAACTTGTCTGGCTATCTCCTACTCTAGCTGCCTTCAGGCAATCCCCGAAAACTCATCTCTTCAGGGAAGCCTATCACTCCTCCAACTAAGCTTTTATCTTTTCCATCAGCTTATTCCCCACAGTTACAACCTTTTGTACAGCCTGCCCCATCCTATTAGATTGTAAGCTCTTCTGAGCAGGGCCCTCTTAATCCTCTTGTATTTTATTGTATTGTAACTGTATTGTCTCCCTTTTATATTGTGTGTGCCCATTTACACTACCGCGACTGGTCAGCCTAACAAGTCGCGGTCCATGCAGTGCTACGGGAACCGTTCTAATAGGAGCGACTCAAGTCGCTCCGACTTAGAAAATAGTTCCTGTACTACTTCGGGGGGCGACATCGGAGCGACTTGCATTGACATTCATTATATGAAGTCTGTGCAAGTCGCGCCGAAGTCGCGGTGCACAGGTCGCCCCCGAAGTCGTGCCGCGGTAGTGTGAACCGGCACTAAAGGGCTGCGTACACTGTTGGTGCTATATAAACCCTGTATAATAGTATTAAATATTAGGGATTTAAGGACAGCTGAAAAAAAAAATAAGTCACCTGGAGGTCCGGAAACCCTATCACTGCTTGGCATCTCTGTTAAAAAAAGATGAAGGTTTTCAACCAACATGGATGTGTGGTAGCCCCTTCGCTGCCTGGCACCTTAATTGAAACAGCTGATTAGAAGGATTTCAAGTGAGACATTCCTACCAATTAACATAGAAGTGTTGTAGTTCCATAGCTGTTTGGCACCTTCGCTAAAACAGCCTATTAGAAGATTTTTACATGGGACATCTCCACCGATCAACTTGGAGGTGTCGTAGCTCCTTTTCTGCCTGGCAACTTCAATAAAACAGCTGATTAGAAGGGTGTCAAGTGCTAACCAACATTAGGGGAGGAAAAAGAGTAAAGGTTTTCTACTTTCACAAGAAAAGTGAAACCTTCTTTAATTGAAACCCAACCTAAGGAAAATGGAGGCTGCCGTTCCTGACCTCCTCTTTTCAAAACACAAGTTCCCTCATTGCCATGTTAATCCAATGGCTTTAGTGTTTGCTGAGTCACTAACTTGGAACAGGAATGCAAACTACGAGCTAATGCCTCGTACACACGCATCGATAGTTGGCCGTGAATTTTCGGCCAACGTCCGATCGGCCGATTTTCGGCTTGTTAGTATAATGTGCTTCCGACAAGCGACTCCGACTTTTCGGCCGAACAAAATCTGGTGTGCAGGCTATAAAATTTTTGTTGGCCGTCAACACAACGGCCGATTTTCCGTCAGTCAGTACAGATTTCGGCAGACAAAAATCTGATGAGCAAGACTGGGCATGCTCAGAGAAGAAAAAACACACGGAAAGTAAACCAGCACATGACATCACTTCTGAAGTTGGTTTTTGTTGGCCGAGAAAATTTGTGCGCAGTCTAGAGCACATTTCAAGCAAAGTGACGGGCTGAATTCCAGACCCCCCCCCCCCCCAATCAACTGGAGCATTGTGTTCTGACAGTGGGACTCTCCACTGCAACCACTGATCAAGAAGTTTTCCAACATTTCCGTTCGAAAGAAGTTGATCTAACCATCGACTTCTGTTGAGTGAGGTTGCCCACACAGGTATCAAATTTTATCCGGTATCTTCTGAACCAGCTAAATTTCAGTTCATCTATGGCCAGCGTTTGAAAATGTTAAATTCAGCTAATTAGTGTTTTTCGAGGGAACTCAACAAATGCAGCATCTGTATTTCTTCCATGTAATTCCAGTACCACTTTGGGTGAGCCCATAAGTATTAATTCTCTGCAGAGTCTACTTATAGATCTTCACTGAGGGTCTATTGGATATTTTAAAAAATGCTTAGGTCTTGCATTCCTATTGTGGCCGATTTTGCTTCCAGAGTTTGCCCCATTCCCATATGTGCAAATTTTCTTATGTTGTCGCACGACAAAAGGGATGCCATCTTTTCCTGTGGTGCCCACTCCCATCTATGCCATTTTAGAATAAGAAAGGGGAATTTTGAGACTTTATGAGGCATAAAACACACAGCTTGGAGAAATGTATTGACATGATTATTGATGTGGACATAAGGCATAACATGTTGCAATTCGTACATACAAAGATGTTATTGATTTCATATATATACATACAGAAGTAACATAAAAGCAATTCATATATATACACCTAGATCACACTTCATATATATACACCTAGATCACACTAAGCACATTATTGTAACTGTTAATGTAAGCCAATAGTATGGTCAAGTAAAACAAAACAGTCAGTTGAAAAAATAGACTATATGTTAAAAACTTGGCTGCATCCAATAAGCTCAACGTGTTTCGTGGATAAGTTCCACTTCTTCAGGAGCGGACGCAGACCATATCTGGAAAAGACAACAATGAATACCTAATGTTGGCCGAAATGGTGGAAAAAGAGTAAGGGCGGGAGGAAACGAAATATCCACCCTGATGTACTTACAGTACGGTTACAGATTATAAGCATGCGGTACTACAAACACAAGGCTGCTAGGAACGTCTGTCCCGGGAGCTGAGATGAAGAACCATGGAGAGGTGGGGTGCAGAAACACACCCCTGAGGAGAGGAGGTTTCCACATTGAAACCGATTATGGTTCAGAAAAGTACATCAAAATATGCCTATGAAATGAATAAGTAAAGTGTAACTAATGTAGCACTACTCCCTGGGGAGCTGCTTGAAGCGGGTTTCCCTGGGTTACCCATAGCAACAACTTAGCAATTCAAAGTACAAAGTAAAGGGGATGTGTTTTTTTTTGTTGTTTTATTTTAGAACTTGGGATAGGAGAAGGGATGAGTGGGATACTCCAACTGAAAGAACTATACACAACTTAAGGACTTCTAGCTATGTTGAGTGCAGCAAGGCCGCTGCTTCACCTTGCCACTGAAGTGAAGTGTCTGATAGGCGTAATATTGTAACAAATTACTCTTCAGGGCCCTGCTTGGCATCCCCTTTTTCCCTTACTCTTCAGTGTTCTACTCGGCACCCCCTTTACTCTTGCTTACTGTGTGAGCTGACCTTTTGTCCTCTGACCTCACTGGAGTGGTCCCCCTTCCTGGGCAGACCCCTTGGAAAGCCCCATGGTACTCGTAGACACTGCTTTCCCAGTTGACTCTGCCCACAGCTCCATCGTCAGCTTTCCAGGCTCCTCAAGGTTTAGCTCCACACTTGACTCACCCGTGACCACTTTCCTCAGGCTGCAGGAGGAGGGACATGAAGGGTGAAACCATGACCAAGAGTGAAAGAAAAAAGTGTAGTCAGTGTATAGATATCGCATGGAGCTCATGTAATTACCAAAGAAGATGACAAGAGAAAGTAAAAGTATACAAGAGGCTAAAGAAACTAGAACAAAGAAAAAAATCCCTTAAAGTGTAACCTTATGCTCCCACATGGAGCCATACACCAGGTCTGATGAGCAGTGCACGTGCGCCAAGATGCCCATGAGAAAATACCTCAAACCAAAGCGGGGTCCTAATGTAGCCCGGCGTTACCATGGGCTCCTCCCAGCATCACGCTGGGCATGGTAAGTGGGGAGAGGCAACCCCGCCAGAGCGGAAACCGCTACTGGCATCCAGCTACCTCACTCATGGATCAGCCAAGATGGAGAGCATGATGGCGCCATGACGCCCGCTGGGACATCAGGCACTCAGCGTGGCGCTGATGCACATCAGGAGATACCCACCCGATACCCAGGCAATAATGCAAATTATTCCTCCATTTTTTTAAAAAGGTTGCATGTACTTTTGGAGTGACTTGGTGTGTTTTTGGCCTCAAGGGCTTTAATAGATCTACAACAAAAAAGCATGTACATGCATTTTAGATGCCTTTTGATGCACTTTTTGCCATAGATCGCAGCAAGTATCATACTGCAGGGGTGGAAATTGCCCATAAAATGTTTAAGGATTAGGCTATTTTACCATCTCCACAAATAACTAGGCAAATTCAAAGGAAGATATTTCTTGTCATTCGCCAAAACATATGAAAACACATGTGAAATGCATAAAAAAATAAAAAAAAACATGCAGACTGACAAGTATTAATTCCAGGCTAAATGTAGTTTGCTTCCAGTTTGTATATGTTCGGATTTCAGTTTGTATGCATTTTTCTTCAAATTTGCATGCATTTTGCGCACAGTTTGTATCTACTTTCCTTGTGATTTGAAGTTTGCTTCCTGTTTGTAGGATTTTCTATTCCAGTTTATATTAGTTTACATACAAACTGTATGTAAAGCCGGCCATTTTCTATCCTGTAACCATGGTTTGCAGGAAACAAAAACTGCTTGATCTCCCCATCAATGCAGTCAGTGTTGATGGGGGAATCCCTCCCGTGGAGCTATTGTGTTCTCCCAGCGGTAGGGAGGGGGGAAGCAGATCCCCTCGGGAGAACAGAGTGATTATTGCTTGCGGCTATTACAGCAGCTAGCAATATTCACATGTAAATCAGAAAGGCTTGGTAGTCAAATGATCAACTAGGGTACATTCAGCCTAACCATACACGGTCACATTTTGGCTGGTCCCTGCTGAACTGGCCAAAATTCTAACTGTCTATGGCCGGCTTTACATACAGTTTGCTTTTAGTTTTTTTCTTCTGATTTTCATGTCGTTTGATTCCAGTTTGTAGAAGTTTTGCTTCCATTTTGTATACATTTTTCTTCTGATTTTTATGTAGTTTGCTTTTAGTTTGTGTGAGTTTTTCTTTAGATTTTTATGTCATTTGCTTTTTGTTTGTATGAGTTTTTCTTCAGATTTTTTATGTAGTTTGCTTTTAGTTTGTATGAGTTTTTCTTCCAGTTTGTATACATTTTTCTTATGCTTTGCATTAGAGATCGACTGATTATCGGCAAAGCCGATATATCGAGGGCCGATATGCACTTTCCCTGATATATCGGAATCGGACCCGGAGGTTACCGATATTGCCGATATTTCGGGAAAGTGCTTGTACCGGAGAGATCCCTGCAGCTAGAGGCATCACCCCGGTACCAGCGTAAATAGCCGACGGTCAGCTGTCTTGTGATGACAACCAAAGCGGCTGAGAAGCCGCTAGGCTGTCATTACAAGGAGCGGGAGGGGACGCCCCCCCTCCCGCCGGCCTTCCACGGCTCGTTCGGGTCTCCCATCCCACCGGGAGACCTTTGCAACCAGTCTGCACGGCCGCCGAAGAGAAGACCCAATCAAAGCCGTTCGGCTCTGATCGGGTCTCCATGTAAAAACCAGGAAGTGATGTCATGACATCACTTCCGGGTATTCGGCGCCAAATTCAAAAGAATTACAGCATTCAAAACAGTCAAACTTGGTGTTTTGAATGCTTTTAAGTGCAGAGAAGGGGTTTGGGGTCTTTTAGACCCCCAGATCCTTCCACAAGAGTACATGTAAAAAAAAAAAAAATAAAAAAAAAATAAAAAAATTTTTTTTTTGAATGTAGGAAAATATCTGCCAATATCGGCCAATATCGATATGCGATGATCAAAATATCGGTATCGGCAATGAGAAAACGATATCGGTCGATCACTACTTTGCATGCATTTTGCTTCCTCTTTTTATGCATTTTGCTTCCAGAT
This sequence comes from Pelophylax lessonae, assembly GCF_965119305.1. NCBI lineage: Eukaryota > Metazoa > Chordata > Amphibia > Anura > Ranidae > Pelophylax > Pelophylax lessonae. Next base: position 275,409,489 of record NC_138774.1, on the reverse strand, counting down.
TATATGCTTTTTGTTTCCAGTTTGTAATCATCTGCTTCCAGTTCATATGTATTTTTCTTCGGGTTTGTATGTGTTTTGAATGCTGAGCCACAGAGAACAATGTACTAAGAGGGACTTCAATAAAGCTGCTGCACCACTTTTCTGGCATTAATGTGTGTTACTTCTAATTCATGTAGCATCTGCCCCACTTTTGGTTCTGACAGGGACTTGTGCTCCAAATTCGAGTAGTTCTAAAATGTGCCATTTAGAGCCGGTTCACACTGAGGCGATCCGACTTGCCAGGGTGACCTGTGAAGTCGCGGTGCGTGCTGTGCACCTCGGAGCGACATGCACGGACTTCATATCATTGAAGTCAATGCAGGTCGCTCCAGGTCGCCCCAAAGTAGTACAGGACCCTTTTTCTAAGTCGGAGCGACTTGTGTCCTTCCTATTAGAACGGGTCCTGTGCTAATCTATGGCAGGCGACCCACGGCGACTTGTCAGGCGACCAAGGCGCCTGACAAGTCGCCCCAGTGTGAACCGGCTCTTATACATTGTGGGGCAAAGCCTGCGCCAAATTCAAAATAAAATATAGAAAGTTCATATCTTACAAAATTGGAGCTAATTAAGACCAACTCTTTTTTGGCGTACACAAGGAAACCGGATAATTTGGTTGGTTGCAGATTGGCTGGTGAGTTGAGCTGGGAATTTTCTTAGGTTTTGTTGTGCACTGGGGTTGGTGCCTCAGGCCAAGAAAGGAGGGACTTTATGGGCTTAGTAAGACAATATATGTAAAATTATAACAATTTGTTGAAATTAAAAGAGAACAGAAAATAGTAGCACTCTGTCATGTGTTTGGGTTATAGACCCATTGGTGATGGTGAAGTAAGTTGAGAAATAAGTGACACGGTGATATGGTGACATGTGCATATATCTCTCTGCTATTCCATGCCTGGGGTCTGCAGAGAGGGAATATCCTGATTTCCCTACGCGTTTCAGTTTACAAATACAGCGCCTATATCAAGGAAGATTGTTCACCATATCTGTAAGTATAGTAGGTAAAAAATCAAACCTTATAAATTTACCCTTGGAATGCATAGGTTTGATTTTTTTTTTGATTGCCGCCATTACTAGTATAACAAAAAAAAAAAAACAATAAAAATGGCATAAATCTTTCCCGTAGTTAGTAGACGCGATAACTTTTGCGCAAACCAATTAAAATACGCTTATTGTGATTTTTTTTTTCACCAAAAATATGTAGCAGAAAACAAATGGGCCTAAAATGTTTAAAAAAATTTCGATTTTTACATTTTTTTGGGGAATGTTATATAGCAGAATGTCAAAAATATTGTTTTTTTTTTTTCAAAATTGTCGCTCTTTTTTTGTTTATAGCCCAAAAAATAAAAATTGCACAGGTGATCAAATACCACCAAAAGAAAGCTCTGTTTGTCGTAAAAAAGGACATCAATTTTATTTGGGTACAGCGTTGCACGACCGCGCAATCATCCGTTAAAGTAACGCAGTGCCGTATCGCAAAATAGGGCCTTGTCATTAAGCAGGAAAATCTTCCGGTCTTAAAGTGGTTAAAGGGCAACGGTCATCTCTGTCCCGCAGAGGCTCCTCCTCTGACCCGCTGTTGACTCACCGACAGTCCCATTCACTTTAATGGGACGGCTGGTGATGCGACGGTGACACAACAAGGTGAGGGACGTGGCGGCAGCACGTGAGTGGACGCCCAATAACAGGCGCTGCCATGATGGATCTGAAATGACAGGTGATCTTTACATGTAAGGACTTATTCTTGCTGGTAGTTGGAATCTTTAATATCTGCAAACAAAATGAAGGTTTCCTATTTAGAATAATAAGCTGTCAGGTTAGTAAAACAGCGATATCAGAACCGATCCAATCCCACAGTGTGGTTCCCATTTGGGGTGGCTATCTCTGAGGTGCCGGGCGTTAGGTGGGGTGCACCTCGTTTGAGAGTGACCTCTACCTTGACCACACCTTGTTATATTACAGTCATTTAGTGGTGGAACAGAATTATTCCCCAACTGACAAGGCCCTTACGATAAGAATGTAACTGGGATTTACTGCAATTCACCTGATAGGATTAAACTGCTTACCTGCTGAAAATATCTTGATGACAGTACTTCTGTGTATTATTCAATGTTCTACTGAGAATGTTATGACGGCACATGTATATGTCCATGAAAGTTATTAGGAATTGTACTTCCCAAATGTTTGTACCTTTGTTTGTTTTTCTTTTGTTTGATGAAAACTCAAAAAAAAGATTAATTAAAAAAAAAGAACCGATCCAATCATACAGTTTGTAGTGTACATGGATTTGTAAAACAATGGGATAAAGGAATATTCCTGAACTTTGTTTTATCTCCTGGTTACTGTGAAATTGTGTGAATGCATCAATGCAGTGCATGTTATCTCAGCTTGGATTCAATAAAAATAGTTTTCTATTTAAGATACATTTATAATTGCGTTTATTCAGCATGAAATGGAGCTTAGTTATGTAGCATGAGGCTGTTTATTCTGAAATATTCACATTTTTGGTAAACTCGTTCAATGAATCCAAGCCCTGCAAGCTGAGATAACATGCACTGCATGCCTTCTCGTAGGTTGGACACCCATGGTCTACACTATAAAGACCGCGACAACCAGGGTGGATAAAAATGTATTTTTTTTTTTTTTAATATTTTTTTTTATATTTATATATATTTATATTGTTTAATTTTTTTTCTTATTTAAATCAGATTTTTTTTGATTTATTTCAAATTTATTTTAATAAAATGTTTTTGGAGCAAAAAACTATCTAAAGATAGTTTTCTATTTAAGATACATTTATAATTGAGTTTATTCAGCATGAAATGGAGCTTAGTTATGTAGCATGAGGCTGTATATTCAGCAATATTTACATTTTTGGTAAACTCATTTAGTTTATTCATGCTGATGTGATATTGTAGACGCAATATCTTTTGTGTAAACAAATCAATATACGCTATTTGGGATTTTCTTTTTTTTTTTTAATCAAAAATATGTAGCAGAATACAGATTGGCCTAAACTGATGAAGAAGTTAGATTTTTTACATTTTTTTATTGGGAATGTTTTATAGCAGAAAGTAAAAAATATTGTTTTTTTTTTTTTGTTTTTTTTCAAAACCGTCTGCCTTTTTTTTTGTTTATAGCATAAAAAGTAAAAATCGCAGCGGTGATCAAATACCACCAAAAGTAGGGGAAAAAAAAGGACATCAATTTTCGTCACGCGACCGCACAATTGTCAATTAAAGTAACGCAGTGCCGTATCACAAAAAAAAAAAAAAATGGCCTGGTCATGAAAGGGGTAAAACCTTCCGGGGCTGAAGAGGTTAATCCAGTCTTAGCTAGCAACCAGTGGCAGAAGTAAAAAAAAAAAAAAAAAAAAAAAGCAATAAAAGCGAAAGAAAAGAGAGGTATCTAGAGAAAAACATGTCCAGTTTGAGCCCCTTTGAGGATGCCCCTTTCCTCTTAAAACGCACTGTTCTTCCAGAGCTCCAGCTAAACATCTGAAGACCCCAGAGGGTTCTGAAATGCATTTCAAAGCAAAGCAGGCCAAGCGGGATGAAGAGGCCACATATGTATCAGCTAAAAAGGGACCATTATAAATGAGGCTCTGCACATAATACATTACCTCTTCAACACCTTGCCAGTGCAGCCGGCACTCAGGTTTCCTGTCGGCGGCGTACGGCGTGGAATGTGTGCGCATTTCTCTTTTTATCTATTAGGTCCATTTATTAAGAAAAAAAAAAAAAAAAAAACAGCTCGCAGTGCGGCGGCGTCATTGCAATCAACCGGAAACTTCTAATTACTGATAAATGGTGATGCCTTTGTATAGCTTCTTATCTAAGGCTTGGTCCACACTGGTGCGACGCGAGAAAACTCTGCGGCTCCTGTGCGGGTTTCCGGCGTCGCACCTAAATCACAGGCAGTTCACGCTGACATCTGCGAACCGCTGCGGGTGTTAGCCACTTGCCAATCAGCCGCCGGCAGCGGGTCGGCAGGTTCCTGCGAATCGCCGTACCTGTACTATTGCAACTCACGGGAATCGCACGGGCGTCCCGCGACTTGCAATGGTTCGGGATCGCGGGCAGGGACCTGAGACGCCAATATGTGAACGGAGCCTTATGTGCATTGTTTTAGCCTCAGAACCTGTGTAATTAATACGTGTCCTGGTTTAAAGGGTGTCGGTTCACACATATGCGATGCGGGGACCCTGCGAATCCACTACGGGTTCCCGCATGGCATTCAACTCGCAGCCAGTTCACACTGCCATATGAGAATCGCAGGGGGTGTCAGTACAAAGTTAACGACACCTCCAGATCAGTTTGCATATCGCAGTGCGAACTGTCAGTTCGGACATGAATCGGATCGCATAGGTGTGAACACCCATGCGATTTGATTCTGGTGCAGACCCAAAAAAAGGGTCCTCATTGGCTCACTGGCTGTGATTGACAGCAGTGGGAGCCAATGAGGAGAGAGGTTCTCCCCCCACAGCCCCTCAATACTCACCTGATCCCCCTCTCGACCCAGTCATGTGCACAAGAGCCTCAGCTGTCCTGGGTCTCTCCTCATTGGCTCACTGGCTGTGATTGACAGCAGTGGGAGCCAATGGTTCCTGTTGCTGTGTCTCAGCTAGGGACAGACTGACAACTTTTGGCCCAGGGGGCAAGTACAAACCAGAGGCCCATGGTGCAGCAACTTGGCCCCCCTCCCACTCTCCCTCTTCCTGTCCTCCTCCTGACCCTCAATCCAGGCCACTCCCACTCTCCCTCTTATTGCCCTCCTCCTGACCCCCATTCCAGGCCACTCCCCTCTCCCTGTCCTGCTCCTGACCCTCATTCCAGGCCACTCCCCTGTCCTCCTCCTGACCCCCATTCCAAGCCACTCCCCTCTCCCTGTCCTGCTCCTGACCCTCAATCCAGGACACTCCCACTCTCCCTCTTACTGTCCTCCTCCTGACCCTCATTCCAGGCTCAACCTCCACTCAAGGTACTCTCTACTCACCAGTTAAATACGAGTTCCCAACCTGGCCAGCAGGGGGCTGTTTGGGGGAGCTTGGTTGGGGCTGGCCGGGGAAGAGAGTCTAAAGTGGGGCAATAAATCAGCCTCTACTCAGACACAGTTTACACCATCCATGCTGAGGGAGAGGCCTGCGCTCTGTCCTTGTCTTCAGCCCTCACTCAGTAGGTCAGCAGCAGGGACTTTTTACTTCTCTTTACCAGGAATCCTATAGCCAGGTCTGTGGCAGAAGCGGTGCAACCTTTTTACGGGGCATCAAAGCGGCCCAGGGGGCAATTTCCCCCCTGCCCCCTGGCCCAGTCCTCCCCTGGTCTCAGCAAATGAGGAGAGAAAGACCTCAGGAGAGCTAAGGCTCTAATGCACATCACTGGATCGAGAGGGGGGATCAGGTGAGTATTGGGGGGGGCGGGCTGTGGGGGCAGCAGCACACAGAAAGTTTTTTACCGTAATGCACAGAATGCGTGAAGGTAAAAAAACCTTCAGCCTTTACAACCACTTTAGCAATAATAAAGAAGGTGGATTTCCAGCACCCCTGGTAAAAAGTAGAGTCTTTGTTTACACACATTTCTTCAAAATTAGAAGGATTTCTGCTAAATTAACTAGATTCAAGAGGAAGGTGACAATTAAGGTGGTTTTTAAGGGTGCAGCGGGCTTTAAATGGCTCCCGAGGGTTACAAAAGCTCCATTCAACAATACTGGACCTGTCCATGTGCCAGAAAACTGCCCCTCGTTAGCGCCAATATTTTATAGAAAGAACAAACAGTGAAAAAAAGTGTAATTAAAACATTTAAAGCAAAAGAAATAAACAAATAGCCAAAAAAGGAAATAGAACATAAATACAAAGAATACTAAATGAAATAAAGTAAACCCCCAAAAACAACATTCTCTAATAAAAAAAAAAAAAGAGAATAGCTCTTTTTCAAGCAAATTTTGCCTAAGTTGCTCAGTGAGCGGAAATGAGAGTTTCTGATTTAATAAAATGTTGCCAACGGTAAAGTCATTTTGTGAGGAAAATAATTTTGCTGAACTCAACCAGCTTATCGCTGGTAAGAAGCAGGCAATGCAGCTCACTGCTTTCCAGATGCATCTTGGGAGATTAATGGCATCGAACTTCCTCCATAAAGTCATCTTTCAATAAAAGTAACCATCCCCTAATCTCTCTGTCCTATTTTTCCTAATGGTAGCCAGGGGCGTAACTACAGGGGTTGCAATTGCAACCAGGCCTCCATGCTCCAGGGGGCCTGTGCGGCTCCCCTGTACACCTGGATAGGGGGGGGGGGGGCAGCATGTAGAGAAATCACTGTCCTCCTTTTTCCTCCTGTAGCTGCAGGAGGAAAATGGAGGAGATCGGCCCCCACTACTCATCCTATCCACTTAACTTCTCCATGGCTCCATGTCTGAATGGACACGCAGAGCAGCAGTTTGGGAGCGCCTTCTTGGGTGCCCCCATTATAAGCTGCTTGCTCTGGGGGCACCCACAGAAGGGAGAGGCCAAGAGTGCTGGTGGGGGACCCACGAAATGGAAGATCCTGGCTGCTCTGTGCAAAACCACTGCACAGTGCAGGTAAGTATAACATGTTTGTGAAAACATTTTTGCCTTGCCTTGATTGAGACAGGCTACAAGGTCCACGCCAGATGGTAATTAGTGCCGGAGCGCTTGTCAAAAATGATTTATTCTCCCTGGAGAAGAGACGCCTGAGAGGGGACATGATAGCAATTTATAAATACCTCAATGGTGATCTCAGCATTGAAAAAAAGCTATTCAGTCGAAAGGATTGCATGAGGACTCGAGGGCATACAATGCGATTAGAGGAGAAGCGTTTTAACCTCAGGCAACGCGGGGGGTTCTTTACTGTTAGGGCTACAAGATTGTGGAATTCTCTACCACAAGAGGTGGTTTCTGCGGGAAGTATGGTGGCTTTTTTACAGACTCTTAGACTTACATCTCAAGGATCAGAACATTCAGGGGTATGAGAGATGATTACGGCCACACACACCTACACAGGTTTAACTAGATGGACTATTGTCTTTATTCAACCTCAACTACTATGTAACTATGTAACTATGTACCCAGGCACTTTAGCTACCTGTTTCAGGGGTCGTGGACAGATAAGAACACCGTTGTATGTGTGGTGGCTGTGCCCCAAGGTTCGGCATTTTTGGATGAGGGTTCACTCATTTATTTTTTCCGTCACGATGGTCAACAGCACCAAAGATGCGAGTATTGCCCTACTAAATAAACCTGTGGAAAATATTCAGACATTAATTTACGTCATGTTTCTAGCAGCCAAAATCGCTATAGCAACAGCATAGAAAAGCCCTGTCATTGACATTGTGATCGTAAAATGAGAACTCCCATGGATCATGTTGAATGAAAAGATTGTGAAGGTCCAACCAGATAAAGAGTCCATTTTCGACAAAATATGATCCTCTTGGCTTTCCTACTTACAGGTCCCGGATGAACCCATCTAATAGTATGAATAGGCTGAAGCAGGATACCCGGACGGATCCATCTTCTTTCCTCTTCTCTTGTATTGTTTACTTGACTTGACTCCTGCCAACCTTGGCATCACGTTCTATTACATAGTTAGTGAGGTTGAAAAAAGACATCCGTCCATCCAGTTCAACCTATGATGTGTGTGTGTCTATTATCTTTCTGTCTTCTTATTTAAGTTATCGATGTTACATCTGGGGGCTCGGAGTCTCTTATGTGGGACAGCTACAATATTTGGAATTGAGTAGAACTTTGTGAACCACGTTCACTGGATGTGGGCTTTCCAACCTGGTGGGCCTACTACCAGAGCACTGCGCCCTGAGCCCACCCAGTTGTGTGACAATAGCGAATGAATATTCGCTATTGCCACACCGATTCTCCTCCTGGCCAATCAGGATCGGGTCCTGATTGGCCGAATTGAGACCCGTTTCCTGATTGGCCGAAAGGAGAAGCCATCCTTTTGGCCAAGGAGGAAGAGGAGACGCAGGGGAAGCCCATGGAGGAGACTGAGGGGGAAGCCGCCGCCGCCGCTGCCTGGCCAGGGTGAGTGAGCCGGCAACCAGGGGGGGGGGATGGTTAGGTGTGCGGGCTGGAGCTGGTGTGGTCCGGGGGGGGGTATGGTGTGGTCCGTCTGCCGCCCCCCGCCGCCCATGGATCAACAGCCGCCACTGATCAACCGAGTAATAGAAGCCCCTCCCAAAGATCTTTCCCTGCAAATGCCGAAGAACAGGTAAAGACCTTGTGACCACACAACAGTGCTGCAGGAATAAGGAGGATTTACAAAAAAACAAAAAACAAAATACAGTGGCATTAAATATATGATTTATGGAAATGAATTATGGAAATTAACCACTTGCCGACCAGTCACGTTGACTGTACTGCGGCAAAGTGGTTAGTTATCGTCCAGCGACGTAGACCTACGTCGCTGGACTCCTCCCCTTGTGGGCGGCACGTGCGCGCCGCCAGAGGCTCGCTCCCGCTGTATTCAGTCACAGCGGGAGTCAGGCCAGGGGAGGAGCGGCGGTGATCGCCGCTGCTCTTCCCCGATCGTCGGAGAATCGAGTCTGGAGATCCGCCCACTTGTGTAAACAAAGCGGGCGGATCTCCTAAGTGACAGACAGGGTCAGATTGCAGGGTTCAGCATAGCTGAACCTGCGATCTGTCCCTTTGTCACTCAGTCACCTCCCCCCACACACATTAGTAAGCACCAGGCATACATTAACCCCTTGATCACCAATAAAAATTAACCCCTTCCCTGCCAGTGTAATTTTTACAGTAACAGTGCATATGTATAGCACTGATTACTGTAGTAATGTCACTGGTACCCCCAAAAGTGTAAAAAATGTCAGTCAAGGGTCCGATCTGTCCACCGCAATGTCGCAGTCCCGCAAAAAAAAAATCGCAGATCGCTGCCAAAAAAACACCAAAAATGACAAAAATCTTTCCCTTAGTTAGTAAACGCAATAACTTTTGCGCAAACCAATCAAAATACGCTTATTGCGATTTTTTTTACCAAAAATATGTAGCAGAAAACAAATTGGCCTAAAATGTTAAAAAATTTTGATTTTTACATTTTTGGGGGGGGGGGGGGGATTTCATATAAAAAAATTTGAAAAATATTGTTATTTTTTCAAAATTGTCGTTCTTTTTTTGTTTATAGCGCAAATAGTAAAATTCGCACAGGTGATCAAATACCACCAAAAGAAAGCTCTGTTTGTGGGAAAAAAAGGACGTAAATTTTGTTTGGGTACGGCATTGCATGACCGCGCAATTGTCAGTTAAAGTTGCACAGTGCCGAATCGCAAAAAGTGGCCCAGGCGTAAGACAGCAAAATCCTCCGGTGGTAAAGTGGTTAACACTTCTTTGTTAAGTATCCTTTTAAGTGCTTTACAAACCCTTACTAAACCTCTGGGGTTTTATACCTGTTATTCAGTCTTTGTCCTGACTGCTCCTTTTTTACTACACCTTTTTACCCTAGCTAAGCAAAATTTTTTGGCATCACTCAGCTGTAATATTCTGTCACTTTTTATTTTTTTTCATTCTTTGACTCACCATCTCCTATACGGATGTATTCCATGGAACTGCACACTGGCAAAAATCTGCCTTTAACAAGCAAGGTGACCACAAGTGAGACAAGTCTAAGAATTTGTCTTCAGGCTAAAAGATTCCTGGCGCATGAATCCACTGATGGTCTTGGGCTCCTCTTCAGATACAGCCAATAAGCATAATTTGGGAATCAAGAATTAAGATCTAAAAAAGTCAAAGTATGGAAAAATAACTCACAATTATAATAAAGCAGGCAGGCCTTGCAAGAAATAAAATGCTTCAATTAAACCTTAACTCCACTGTAAACAAAAATAAAATAAGTAGCCCAGCATTGTTTGACTAGGGTAGTTCAGATCCCACCTGTTTAACCATATTACATGGTTTGGTACCCAACACCACCCCCCTTTACCTTTAAATGACAACCCTAACTCTTGGGATAAAATGGCCGGTTCGGCCTTTTATTAAACAAAACCATAAATATCAGAAAAACATAAAAACAGTCAAACCAATCCAGATCAAAGAATGGTTGCAGAACCTTGACGATACCATCTCCCACAACTTTGGAGTCTGTGGTACCATTAAGTTAGGTTCTGTCCCCAGCCGCCAAAACACCGCCTTGAGGACTATCCTAACAGACCACAGACCCCTACCACCTTACACTACCCGGTCCGTCCAGACTGAACCAGACCAACCATAGGACTCCATACCTGGGATGGGTGCCGCCATTTTATCCTTCGACACCGTGTTTTGGACCTTCGTCAAGGACCCCAACCGCCAATGTCCAACCTCCTTAGGAGAACGACAGAAAACCGCATCACTAGGGCGGGCGGGAGGGACGTTTCTCCTATGATCTTCAGTCTGCAAGTGAAGCCCCTTTACTCCTCCCCTCCGACTACTCTCTCTCCTGCTCCTCCCCATTACCCTAACTCAGAATTGGGATTAAATGGCCGGTTCGGCCTTTTATTATACAAAACCATAAATAAAAGAAAAACATAAAAACAGTCAAACCAATCCAGATCAAAGAATGGTTGCAAATCCTTGACGATACCATCTCCCACAACTTTGGAGTCTGTGGTACCATTAATGGCGCTTTTCCACTGCATGCAACCGAACGGTTTGGCTCGCTTTTGTGCTTTTCCACTGCTGGTACCGCATGGTATGGTGTAGGAACGGTTCGGTACGGTGGCGCTTTTCCACTGCATGGAACCGAACGGTACGGCTCTCAAAAACAGTACCACCTCGATTGTGGTTCCAAGAGGTACCATACCCGGTACCATATCCCACAATCCTTTGCATGCAGTCACTACTAGCCACTGATTGGTCAGAGAATCCCACCCACCCCGTTGTTATCCCACCCACTTAACTTTAGTACTACTTTAGTAGACAAGCAAACCATACCATACTGTACCGAACCGTTCCAACACCGTACCATGCGGTACCAGCAGTGGAAAAGCAAACCGGGCCAAGCAGGGCCGAGTAGAGCCGAGCCGGTACTTGCAGTGGAAAAGTGCCATTAGTTAGGTTCTGTCCTCAGCCGCCATAACACCGCCTCGAGGACTATCCTAACAGACCAGAGACCCCTACCACCTTACACTACCTGGTCCATCTAAACTGAAATAGACCAACCATAAGACTCCATACCTGGGATGGGTCCCACCATTTTATTCTTCGACACCATGTTTTGGACCCTCGTCAAGGACCCCAACCGCCAACGTCCCACCTTCTTAGAACGACAGAAAACCGCATCACCAGGGCGGCCGGGACGTTTCTCCTATAATCTCCAGTCTGCAAGTGAAGCCCCTTCACTCCTCCCCATTACCTCGTCTGCTCTTCCAATAAGGTAAGAGTCCTGACCTCTCATATCCCAAAAACTAATTGAACCCCCTACTGCCTGATTTTCCTTCCACCCTGTCATGTATGCCCTATGCGTATCATTTCCTTCAAGCTCTGGGCATGTCTTAAAATAAAAAAGCAGCTTTCGGTGCAATGCTCACCTTTCATCTATCTGCCACTGTCAGCTGAAGGCTCCCTCTTGTTGCATCTGTTGATCTTCTGGGTTGATCAATGCCCTGCATAATTCAACCACCTTCATGGACTTCATCATTCCACCACCCTAGGCTCAGAGTGAAAAATCCATTACAAAGCTGATCTAGTTTAATAGCAAGGTAACAGGAAAGACCATAAGCAATGTGTATTTATGTTGTCTACATAAATACATAGAACTCATAATCTGACTTTTCTCAAACTTTTTACCCTAGAGGAGTCCTTGAAATATGTTTCAGGTCTCAAGGAATCCCTCCCAAAATTAGTGGGAAGGTGTGGCAAACACGGCCACTGTATATTGTCCTTCGTGTATGCATTATGTTTATCGCATGTGTATACCTTTAGGAACCAAGTGTTTGTAGTGTGGTTTGTGTTGAGAGAGTGAGAACTCTTTCACTTGGGACCATCATATTTCTGAGCAGTGTCCCTAAGGAGATGTGTGGGGATGTACCAGCCAAAGACCCCGAGCACATGTGCTTCTGGCTTTTATATCACACCCCAGGATGCACCGAGACAACCAGTCTGTGCCAATCATTGAGGCTGTATCAAACCCTGTGCACCCATTGGCCTGGTTTCCTTCACTGTCCAATATGCCTTCCTATTGGACCAGTGTGAAACACTCCCTAGACCAGATGAATCACACACTGAGCACCATGAGCAGACCTAACTCAAAGATCCTGCTCTCTGTTAAGCAGAAAGCAATATAGAATGTGCCTGCTGCTCCTCTGATAGGCAGACAGAGCCAAAAACTATACTCTCTCACTAGCACCTACCTAGGAGGGTGCTACACTTGTATCAATGGTTCAGGCTGGTGGTGGTGGTGTAATGGCATGGGGCAGGGGTGTAACTACAGGGGTTGCAATTGCAACCGGGCCCCATGCTCCAGGGGGCCTGTGCGGCTCTCCTGTACACCTGGATAGGAGGGGTGGCGGGGGCAGCATGTAGAGAAATCACTGTCCTCCTTTTTCCTCCTGTAGCTGCAGGAGGAAAATGGAGGAGATTGGTTCCTCTGTATGCTGCCCCCGCCACTCCTCCTATCCAGTTCACTTGTGTTCTGCTCTCTCTGGGCCCCTGTGTGCTCCCCTGCCCCCCCCTACTGTGCAACCCCCCCCCCCCCCAACTGTGCTGCCCTCCACTGTGCTCCCTCCCCTCCCCTGCTGCAGGGGATGTGTCACAATAGAGAACCAGGAAGGGGGGTCGGTAAATATGTAATTTACCTGCTCCTTCCTTTTCTGAATGGACAGAGTCATAGTCAGTGACATTGTAAAAAAATAAAATAAAATGATAAAAAAAATATAATTAAAATACCAAAAAATGAAAACTACTGACACCAGTGGGTGAACTTCCAGGATCGCAAAGGTCACACTTGCAAACGAGCCCTGGCATTCCACCACCGTGGGTTGACCCCAAGATGGCAGGAAAGGGGCCCACTGTATAACTTGTGAAAGGGTCCCGCTGCGGGGCCGTTATAAAGGGCCCCACAACGAGAGTACAGGGCCCTAGGATCAGTGGGCAGAGCCCCAGGCTTGAAGTGGAGGGCCCCAGCCATGGGTCTAGGGGGCCCTTCATGGTTTCTTGCACCGGGGCCCTAAAGGTTCTAGTTACGCCTCTGGCATGGGGGATATTTTCTTGGCACACTTCGGGCCCCTTAGTACCAATTGAGCATAGTTTAAATGCCACGGCCAACCTGAGTATTGTTGCTGACCATGTCCATCCCTTTATGACCACAGTGTCCCCATCTTCTGATGGCTCCTTCCAGCAGGATAACGCACCATGTCACAAAGCTCCAATCATCTCACCAATGGTTTCTTCAACATGACAATGAGGTCACTGTACTTGAATAGCCGTCACACTCACCACATCTCCTCCAATAGAGCACCTTTAGGATGTGGTGGAACGGGAAATTGGCATCATGGGTGTGCAGCCAACAAATCTGCAGCAATTGTGTGATGCTATCATGTCATCATGGGCCAAAATCTCTGAGGAACGTTTCCAACAGCTTGTTGAATCTATACCATGAAGAATTAAGGCAGTTCTGAAGGCAACCCGATATTACCAAGGTGTACCTAGTAAAGTGGCTGGTGAGTGTATGGAAGTGTAACGTACCAATAGTGTCTTTTTGGACATATCTCTATAATTAATACACCAAAAAGTTGGAACAAAAAGTACATGAAAATGTGAAAGTCACATAACAGTACAGTGCAATGATAGGTCAAAATATTCACTCGTTGCAAATACACTATACTCAAATTCCGCTGTAATAAACAAGCAGATGTTCAAACCAGGCCGGTGTCCAGCAACACCCAATCAGTGGGGTCGGAAAAGTACAGCAGATCCTCCAAAATTGGAAGGTATAGATCACTGACACACAGACATGAACTGGCAATCTGATAACATTTATGGTGTATGGACAGGGTGGATTTGATTTAAATCAAGTCGATTTAAATAATTCATTTTTATTTATTTCAGGTACTTATATAGCACCGTCAATTTACGCCTTGATATATACATTGAACATTCACATCAGTCCCTACCCTCAAGGAGCTTACAATCTAAGGTCCCTCACTCACATTCATATATACACATACTAGGGCCAATTAACCTACCAGCATGTCTTTGGAGCGTGGAGAGTACCCAAAGAAAACCCACACAGGCACAGGGAGAACATGCAAACTCCAGGCAGGTAGTGTCATGGTTGGGATTTGAACCAGCAACTCTTTTGCTGCTAGGCGAAAGTGCTAACCACTGTGCTGCCCATGATTTAAATCTCTAGTAAAAAGGCTTGATTGAAATCGAGCAACTGTCATCTCCGTCCCCAGCAGCTCTTCCTCTGACCCGCTGTTGACTCACCGACAGTCCTATTCACTTTGCGGCAGTGACACAACAAGGTGAGGGACGTGGCAGCAGCAGGTGAGTGGATGCCCGCTAACAGGCGCTGCCATGATGGATCTGAAATGACAGGTGCTCTTTACATGTAAGGACTTATTCTTACTGGTAGGTAGAATCTTTAATATCTGCAAACAAAATGAAGGTTTCCTATTTAGAATAATAGGCTGTCAGGTTAGTAAATCAGCGATCTCAGAACCGATTCAATCATACAGTTTGTAGTGTACATAGATTTGCAAAAAACAATGGGATAAAGGAATATTCCGGAACTTTGTTTTATCTCATGGTTACTGTGAAATTGTGTGAATGCATCAATGCATTGCATGTTATCTCAGCTTGCAGAGCTTGGATTCATTGAATGAGTTTACCAAAAATGTAAATATTGCAGAATATACAGCCACATGCTACATAACTAAGCTCCATTTCATGCTGAATAAACTAAATTATTAATGTATCTTAAAGCAGAGTTCCGCCTTCCCCTCCAAACATACTGTAGCTGCTGACTTTTAATATTGGGACACTTACCTGTCCTGGAGTCCAGCGATGTTGGCACCGCAGCCAATGTTTCCATCGGTTGTCGGGTGCTGCCGCCGCCATTGCCGGTAAGGGAACCCGGCAGTGAAGCCTTGTGGCTTCACGGGTGGGTCCCTACTGGGCATGCGCGATGCGTGCTGCGCACTCCTACTGGTTCGGCGGCGGAGGATTGAGGAGGGGACCGAGCTTCCAAGGGACGGCACCGCGCCGTCGTATCCCGGAATTAGGGAAGGATACCTGTCAAAAACAGGTACCCGTTCCCCTCTCCCCCCTGAAAGGTGCAAAATGTGGCGCCGGAGGGGGGGGGGGGAGGAAACAAAAGAGCGGAAGTTCCCCTTTTGGGTGGAACTCCGCTTTAAATAGGAAACTATCTTTGGATGGATTTTTTTCTCCAAAAGCATTTTATTAAAATAAATTTGATCAAAGTTATTTTAATAAAATGCTTTTGGAGAAAAAAATCCATCCAAAGATAGTTTTCTATTTAAGATACATTAAAAATTGAGTTTATTCAGCATGAAATGGAGCTTAGTTATGTAGCATGAGGTTGTATATTCTGCAATAGTTACATACAAAAAAAAATGATTTTTTTTTTTTGATTTTTTTAAAAAAAATATTGATTTTTATGCGCCCTGTTGGCCAATACAAGCTCAGGCGAGCCCAACGACCTTATAGATCACAAGCCAGGAAAGGTGATGGGGTTATGTGCTGCACGGGGTTGGAAAACTTCTATCTGTGCATGTGTGTGGCCTGGCATTGTTACAAGCCACTCTGATGAGGCACGCTGTGCCTCCCGCCTCAGTGATGTCAATTCAGAATGTTTGTTTAGCTTGCAACATAGAAGCCATCAGAGCTCATAAATGACTTGGACAAGGTAAAAAATAATCGGAATTGGGTTCATCTTGCAGCCAGGAGGGCTTTTTCTCCTTCTGGAGACGGGGCCTCAGACTAAAAAACATGGCAGGCTTTGTGAATTTGCTGGCCATGCGAGCATTGCGTCCTAAGTGATTGTATTTATTTACATCTGTAAGTGAAGGCATAACTGTCTCCATAACCGCACAGTTCTACCAGTAAGTGGTGGCTCAGTTTCACCAGACAGACCCACACTGCTTGTTTGTTATGTATGGGGTGCAGCCAACACGGGACACAAACAGACAAAAACTTCAAATCACGGAATTTGGAGTGGAACACAAACTTAGAGCTGCCCTATGGCAACTGCGGCCGGTGGCAGACGCAGTGGAAAATTCAGAGACAAGAATATGCTGACCCCCAAGAAGACGCCAGAAAGAGCTGTATCCTACATGATCCGGGAAGGATTCTGGAAAACAATGAGTTTATTTTCTGCAAACTGGGCTCATAAAAATATTATAAATACGACATAATAGGACTGTATTCATTTAAAGAGCATTTCATTGGCAGACGCAGGAAAATCTAAATACAGTGAATCCCGAAAGTATTCACAGCGCTTCACTTTTTCCACATTTTGTTACGTTACAGCAGGGTTTCTCAATCAGGGTTCCTCCTGAGGTCTCTAGGGGTTCCTTGAGCAATGGGCAATTTCTGCCTCTTAGATAAGTTCCCAATGACACCATTGTTCCTTTTAGCTATCTGTAAGGGGGTAATTCTTCCCAATGATGACCAGAGTAAGGAGCATTCTTCCCACTGACTGTCACACTAAAGTATCATGAGTTGTAGATTTTTACTTTTTAGCAGGGGTTCCCCGAGACCAGAAATTTGTATCAAGGGTTCCTCTGTGTTGAAATGGTTGAGAAAGGCTGTGTGACAGCCTTATTCCAAAATATATTAAATTAATTATTTTACTCAAAATTCTACAAACAATACCCCATAATGACAATGTGAAAGACGTTTGTTTTAAATCTTTGCAAATTTATTAAAAATAAAAAAGGAAACAAATCCCATTTACATACAGTAAGTATCACAGCCTTTGCTCAATACTTTGTTGAAGCACCTTTGGCACCAATTACAGCCTCAAGTCTTTTTGAGTATGATGCTACAAGCTTGGCACACCTATTTTTGGGCAGATTCTCCCATTCTTCTTTGCAGGACCTCTCAAGCTCCATCAGGTTGGATGGGAAGCGTCGGTGTACAGCCATTTTCAGATCTCTCCGGAGATATTCAGTCGGGTTCAAGTCTGGGCCACTCAAGGACATTCACAGAGTTGTCCCGTAGCCACTCCTTTGTTATCTTGGCTGTGTGCTTAGGGTTTTTGTCCTGTTGGAAGATGAACCTTCGCCCCAGTCTGAGGTCGAGAGCGCTCTGGAGCAGGTTTTCATCAAGGATGTCTCTGTACATTGCTGCATTCATCTTTCCCTCAATCCTGACTAGTCTCCCAGTTCCTGCCACTGAAAAACATCCCCACAGCATGATGCTGCCACCACCATGCTTCACTGTAGGGATGGTATTGGCTAGGTGATGATTTCTCCAGACATGACGCTAGCCATTCAGGCCAAAAAGGTCAATATTTATTTAATCAGACCAGAGAATTTTGTTTCTCATGGTCTAAGAGTCCTTCAGGTGCATTTTGGCAAACTCCAGGCGGACTGCCATGTGCCATGGCTTCCGTCTGGCCACTCTACTACACAGGCCCGATTGGTGGAGTGCTGCAGAGATGGTTCTTCTGGAAGGTTCTCCTCTCTCCACAGAGAAATGCTGGAGCTCTGTCAGTGTGACCATTGGGTTCTTGGTCATCATTGACTAAGGCTCTTAGTTTGGCCAGGCGGCCCGCTCTAGGAAGAGTCCTGGTGGTTCCAAACTTCTCCCATTTACGGGAGATGGAGGACACTGTGCTCATTGGGACCTTCAATGCTGCAGAAATTTTTCTTTACCTTTCCCCAGATCTGTGCCTCCATATACTGTAATCCCGTCTCGGAGGTTTACAGACAATTCCTTGGACTTCATGGCTTGGTTTGTGCTCTGATAAACCCTGGTAACTGTGGGATCTTATATAGACAGGTGTGTGCCTTTCCAAATCATGTCCAATCAACTGAGTTTACCACAGGTGGACTCCAATCAAGTTGTAGAAACATCTCAGAGATGATCAGTGGAAACAGGGTGCACCTGAGCTCAATTTTGAGTGCCATGTGAATATTTATATACATGGGATTTTTTTTCATTTTTTATTTTTAATAAATTTGCAAAGATTTCAAACAAACTTCTTTCATGTTGTCATTATGGGGGATTGTTTGAAGAATGTTAAGAAAAATAATGAATGTAATCCATTTTGGAATAAGGCTGTAACATAACAAAATGTGGAAAAAGTGAAGCGCTGTGAATAATTTCCAGATTCACTGTACATAAACTGTCCTGCCAGGGGGTTTGTAATTATTTCCAGCTACACCTCTGCCAGACAGCACAGTCAGGAGGGTGACCCTGCGCACTCAGATACAGTTAGGACTTGTTCACATCCAGTGTTAATGTCAAGGAAAACGTTTTAGTCAGCGGCATTTTTAGTGATGAAAACGAAACGAAAAGTAAAGCACATTTTCGTCCACTGATTAAAACAATGACGACCATCCATAGCAGAACAGACTAGAGCACTGCGAGTGTGTACATTACAATTACAGGCCTTAGGCCTCCCATCAGACCACCATCCGTCCAGAGCACTGTGTGTGCATTACAGGCCTCCTCTGACCACCGGCATCCAGGGAACTGTGCATTACAGGCAATCCCTCAGACCTGAGACCACCATCCATCACTGTGCAGCATTACAGGCCTCTCAGAGTCAGACTACCATCCCAGAGCACTGTGCAGTACAGGCCTCCTCTCAGACTAACATCCAGAGCACCATCCAGAGCACTGTGCAGTACAGGCCTCCCCTCAGAGCACCATCCAGAGCACTGTGCAATACAGGCCTCCCCTCAGAGCACCATCCAGAGCGCTGTGCAGTACAGGCCTCCCCTCAGAGCACCATCCAGAGCACTGTGCAGTACAGGCCTCCCCTCAGAGCACCATCCAGAGCACTGTGCAATACAGGCCTCCCCTCAGAGCACCATCCAGAGCGCTGTGCAGTACAGGCCTCCTCTCAGAGCACCATCCAGAGCACTGTGCAGTACAGGCCTCCTCTCAGAGCACCATCCAGAGCACTGTGCAGTACAGGCCTCCCCTCAGAGCACCATCCAGAGCGCTGTGCAGTACAGGCCTCCTCTCAGAGCACCATCCAGAGCACTGTGCAGTACAGGCCTCCCCTCAGAGCACCATCCAGAGCGCTGTGCAGTACAGGCCTCCTCTCAGAGCACCATCCAGAGCACTGTGCAGTACAGGCCTCCCCTCAGACTAACATCCAGAGCGCTGTGCAGCATTACAGGCCTCTCATACCATAATCCAGAGCACTGTGCAACATTACAGGCCTCCTCAGACCACTGTGACCAGTAACCACCGGCATCCAGAGCACTGTGTATTACGGGCCTCCCCTCAGACCACCATCTAGAGCGTGGTGCAGCATTACAGGCCTCTCATACCACAATCTGAGCACTGTGCAGCATTACAGGCCTCCTCAGACCACTGTCTCTGCTTACATCCTCCGCTCACACCCTACGCGTTACGTCACGCCCACGTGACTTATTCAGATCCCCTGAAAAAGTGACGTAACGCGTAGGGTGTGAGTGGAGGCATACCGTAAGTAGAAAAAAGTAAACAGTGCAATCCATTACACCAATGCTTTGCACTGCCCCAACCAACACACACCAGCAGGGGTGCATTTTCCCAGAGCCTTATGCTGCCTATTGGTGTGAATGGATCTCAAAGTGTATGTAAAGCCAAAACTTTTATTGTAGTGTTGGATAGTGGTGAGTAGTTAGAACTCATGTCAGGTTTGTATTGCTGCATAGTTGCCAACATTTAAAAAATTTTCCAGGGACACTTTGCAGCACAGCTATCAATTACTTACCACACCCACTTCACTGAAGCTCCGCCCACTCTGCATAATTAAGCTCGCCTATTTATCAGATTATAGAGTCTACTCCAATATAGAGAGAATTACAGGAAATTAAAAAGGGAATTTCAAACTTAAGGCCACAGTAGCAGAGTTGGAATACTTCTCCCATTCAGCTGCACTACTTCTGCGTAACATTTACGGGCAGCCCGATTAACGGTGCGCTTCCAGGAACAACATAAATTACCTAGGACAGGCTCCTATTTGCAGGGACTGTCCCAGAAAAAAAGGGACAGTTGGCAAGTATGTTGCTCTCTGTGTCTTGATTAGGGAGATGCTCTCCTCACTCTCCTGGTGGTCAGAAAGTGAGGGAGAAATCAAAACTTTGAGTTGTCACCAGAACAGGAATAGAGGGGAGCTCTTCCAATGGGGACACCAGTTCTGGTGACAACTGCCTAAAGAAGCATTTCTGTCACCTGAGGGAATTTCCTTTTTTTTAAGAAAACTAAATAAGGTAAAAACAGTGGGGAACAGATCGGAAAAAAAACGAACAGGTTTCACCATTCCCTACTTCATCCAAAATTAATAAAAATATTTTGCTTGTTTTTTTTACACCTAAAGTTACTAAACCCACAACAGTAAAATCAATCTGTATATGCAGTAAGGCAAGCTTGTTATACTCACAGTGGAACCTAAGCATTATGTAAAAGGGCTGTTTGATCCTGTCTTCTCAGATCCTCCCCTTCTTCCACTGTCCCCAATCCGTCTCCTGATAAAGAGCCTATGGAGTCACAATGCGCAAGCTCAGTTTGGTGTGTATTGATAGAGAGTTTTTTTTTTCTTGAGAAGGTGTAAGTGATCAGCACAGGGCCAATCAGCACTGTCCATGGGCCCTGCAGCCTCAAAGAAATTGAATGTAAACTTTTCCTACTAGCTTTAACCAGACACTGATAGAAGTCACAAGACTGCAATATACTGCTGAGGAGAAAAGGTATTTAGCAGTTTATATTTACTAAAATAATTGCATTTCCATGTTCTGTGTACTGGGGGAGACCATATATAGTGAACGCAGGCTCCTGGGGAGACCAGATATAGTGAATGCAGAGTCCTGGGGAGACCAGATATAGTGAATGCAGGCTCCTAGGGAGACCAGATATAGTGAATGCAGGCTCCTGGGGAGACCGGATATAGTGAAAGCAGAGTCCTGGGGAGACCAGATATAGTGAATGCAGGCTCCTGGGGAGAGCAGATATAGTGAATGCAGAGTCCTGGGGAGAGCAGATATAGTGACTGCAGAGTCCTGCGGAGACCAGATATAGTGAATGCAGGCTCCTGGGTAGACCAGATATAGTGAATGCAGGCTCCTGGGAAGACCAGATATAGTGAATGCAGTCTCCTGGGGAGAGCAGATATAGTTAATGCAGGCTCCTGGGGAGACCAGATATAGTTAATGCAGGCTCCTGGGGAGACCAGATATAGTGAATGCAGGCTCCTGGGGAGACCAGATATAGTGACTGCAGAGTCCTGCGGAGACCAGATATAGTGAATGCAGGCTCCTGGGTAGACCAGATATAGTGAATGCAGGCTCCTGGGGAGAGCAGATATAGTGAATGCAGAGTCCTGGGGAGACCAGATATAGTGAATGCAGGCTCCTGGGGAGAGCAGATATAGTGAATGCAGGCTCCTGGGGAGACCAGATATAGTGAATGCAGAGTCCTGGGGAGACCAGATATAGTGAATGCAGGCTCCTGGGGAGAGCAGATATAGTGACTGCAGGCTCCTGGGGAGACCAGATATAGTGACTGCAGAGTCCTGCGGAGACCAGCTATAGTGAATGCAGGCTCCTGGGAAGACCAGATATAGTGAATGCAGGCTCCTGGGAAGACCAGATATAGTGACTGCAGGCTCCTGGGGAGACCAGATATAGTGAATGCAGGCTCCTGGGAAGACCAGATATAGTGAATGCAGGCTCCTGGGAAGACCAGATATAGTGACTGCAGGCTCCTGTGGAGACCAGATATAGTGAATGCAGGCTCCTGGGAAGACCAGATATAGTGACTGCAGGCTCCTGGGGAGACCAGATATAGTGAATGCAGGCTCCTGGGAAGACCAGATATAGTGAATGCAGGCTCCTGGGTTTAGTAACACTTTAAAGAAAAAATCCAGGCATGGTATATTTTTACATAGTTACCAATGAAACTAGGAATATACTATAACTGTCTGACCCCCCTTGAAGGTGGAAATCACTGAAACAGACGCTGCTACTCCAGTGATCTCATACATACTTAGTCTGGTTAAAAAAAGACACAAGTCCATTCAGTTAAACCCACAGAAAAAAAAACACAGACCTCCATATACACAATCCTTTACCCACAGTTGATCCAGAGTAAGGTAAAAAAAAAAAAAAAGGAAGCCCAGTAAAGCATGATCCAATTTGCTCCAGTGGTGGAAAAAAAATTCCTTCCTGATTCTCCAACATGCAATTGGATATTCCCTGGATCAACTTTACCTATGTAGCACCCTCCTAGGTAGGTGCTAGGGAAACACATAGAGTGGCGCATTCTGCTTATCAGGAGAGCCTGATCTGTTAGTTCTGCCTGTCACATGTTTCCAGGTGTGATTTATTGGGTCTGAGGGAGTATCCCCACTGTATCCAATGAGGGAGCTTGTTGGACAGTGGAGGAAACCTAACCAATAGCACACCAGGGTTTGTCGCTGTCTCAGTGGGTGGGCATTCTCGCAATGCATCCTGGGATTGGCTATAAACTCTGAGGGGGC
The DNA here is from genome assembly GCF_965119305.1 of Pelophylax lessonae. Taxonomy (NCBI): domain Eukaryota; kingdom Metazoa; phylum Chordata; class Amphibia; order Anura; family Ranidae; genus Pelophylax; species Pelophylax lessonae. The sequence goes on along the minus strand of NC_138774.1, from coordinate 275,386,774 downwards.
ATGTGGCAGGGTGTCTTTTGGCGGGAGCAAAGTCCCAGGAGGAGGTGGACGGCTGTCTCTCCTCCTGCAGGTGTGAAGAAGGTGGTTCAGATTGTCGGCCTGTTGAACCAGGTGTGGAGCTAAGCTGCAGAGGATCCGGTGTGCTGACCAGTGGAGCTGTTGGTAGAGACTTTGGGAAAAACAGTGTCGTGAGTACCAAGGGGTCTGCCTAAGAGAGTGGGACACTCCAGAGAGAAGTCAGGGGATCATGGAGCCAGCTCACACAGGAGTGTATCAGTAAAGGGGGTGCTGTGTAGTTAACCCTGAAGATCAGGAACAAAGGGGGGTGCCAGGAAGGGCCCTGAAGTTGTTCAGCAGTACAGTTTACCTCAGGATACAGTTTACCTCAGGATACAGTTTACCTCAGGATACAGTATACCTCAGGATACAGTATACCTCAGGATACAGTTTACCTCAGGATACAGTATACCTCAGGATACAGTTTACCTGAGGATACAGTTTACCTCAGGAGACAGTTTACCTCAGGAGACAGTTTACCTCAGGAGACAGTTCACCTCAGGAGACAGTTTACCTCAGGATACAGTATACCTCAGGATACAGTATACCTCAGGATACAGTTTACCTCAGGATACAGTATACCTCAGGAGACAGTTTACCTCAGGATACAGTATACCTCAGGATACAGTTTACCTCAGGATACAGTATACCTCAGGATACAGTTTACCTCAGGATACAGTATACCTCAGGATACAGTTTACCTCAGGATACAGTTTACCTCAGAAAGCTCAGTCACTTACTTCATAGCCAAGGGCAAAGTGAAGAAGCGGCCTAGTCATAACTAGCGCCACTCAGCGTTATTCAAGTCGTCTCAGCCGTTTGTGCAAAGTTCTATTAAGTTGGAGTATCCCACTCATTCCCTTCTCCTATCCGAGTTCTAAATAAAAACACAAAAACCAAAGATACTGGACTGTTCCCTGACTGAGCCAAAATCACTCTGAAAATGTTGAACTGTCTCATCGTTGCTAATGGTAACCCAGGGGTACCCATATTCAGCAGCTCCCAAGGGAGTAGTGCTACACCTATAAATGTGAGTACCCAGTTATATTAGGTACATTTAGAAAATAATCCAGGCCTTTTTTTAAATATGTGGACCACTTCTGTATTTCTACATGTTGATCATACCCCCCTAATCTCCTCCATGCCTCTAATCAGTTTCCCTTCTCTGCACTTTCTCCAGTTCCCTGATATCCTTTTTAAGAACTGGTGCCCAAAACTGAACTTCATATTCCAGATGAGGTCTTACTAATGATTTGTACAGGGGCAAAATGATCTCTCTCTCTCTGAAGTCCATGCCTCTGTCAATACAAGAAAGGACTTTGTTGCTTGGTATTGCATGCTATTATTAAGCTTATGCTCTACCACTTGGTTGTGGGTCCCGTAATGAGAGGCTGCTCTCCTGCACTGTGAACACAGAAGGTCGGACACTTGGCTTAGGTGCCATTCAGAGAATACTTTGCGTCTTCTGAAAGAATGCAAAGTGTTTTCTGATTGGATGAGGTGGAGAGGCGGGGTGGCGATGTCATGTGGATTTCCAGGTAGGGCAATTTTTACCTAGTTACACTGATCCAGTTTGGACCAATGTAAGTATGTATGTGCCATAGCTGGAAATCCCTGTAGTAGGCACTGTTTCTACATTAATCTCCACAAGTGTGCGCAGCCTTTTGCATTAGAGTGTGCACCCCAAAGCTCAAACACACACGCCTTTCTCTGCAGCCTCAGCTGCACTGGATAGTGAATGAATAGGAAGTGCTCTGTGCTGAGAGGCTTCCTGTTCATTCACAAATTGAAGCATAACAAATAGAGTTTTCTATGCTTCAGTTATGAATGAATACAGTGAGTGAGTGTGTTCGCTGTGTTCATTCAGAAAAGGAAGGGGCCGGTAAATGACATATTGACTAGCCCCTTCCTCCGTTTTCCATCCTGAAACATCCCCCGCAGCAGCCAATGGAAAGAAGAGGAGGGCAGCCAGCACCACTGTGGATGGGAGGCGCAACATGGGGGGGAAGCCTGGGCAGTAGGGGGAATCAGCACCACATGTAGTGATTACTGTGTGCCCAGGCACACCCCCTGCGAACGCCTATGGTAATCTCCACTAGCTTTGGTGTCCCGTGCTGAGTGGCTTCCCTGCTGCTTACTGAACACAAAAGATGACTTGGTTGGCACGCGTCCGATTAAGGGCACACTCAAGGAATGCAAAGTGTTCTCTGATTGAAGAGATGAGAGGTGGGGTCACCATCTCAACCTCGTCTAATCAAAAATGCTATTTGCACTGATTGAGAAAATGCAACCTGTTCCCTGAATGGTGCTCGCTGTTGAGAGAATGATCTGTGCTCACAATGGAGCATGGCAGCACACAGGCACGGGCACGGGAGCCGAAAGCTAGTGGAGATCTTTGGAGTAGCGGTGTCTACTACAGTGATTTTCAGCCACAGGTATGATACATACCGTGTTTCCCCGAAAATAACACTGGGTCTTATATTCGTTTTGGCTACAAAAAACACACTAGGGCTTATTTTCAGGGGATGTCTTATCTATGTCCCCGTCTTCTCTCCCCCTCTCCAACCTGTCAGCTTAGGAGTCATCATGTTGACATCTTTAATCTCAAAAATAAACCTTAGTTCAAAAGTCATTGTAAAAATATGTAATCTGTTTTGTAAAAAGATTATTATATAATGTCCAGTGTATCTCCTTTTGTAACGTTATTGTCGAAAATACCTTATTTACAGTGCTGCTGGGCGCTCACGTGACCTGCCGAAGCGCTTCTTCCCCACTCCGAGCACTGCCAATGGAAGGGCCGAGATCCCCGCTGATGTCAGCCCTGCTCTGAGCACTGCAGAGGGAGAGGTCACTGACATCAGCGGGGAGGAGAGGAGAAAATCTCATGTGAGCGCCCAGAGGCGCTGTAAATAAGGTATTTTCGACAATAAAGTTAGAAAAGGAGACACACTGGACATTATATAATCTTTTTACAAAATGGATTACATACATTTACAAGGACTTTACTAGGGTTTATTTTCAGGGTAGGCCTTTTAATGCAGCCCTCGCGAAAATCTTGCTAGGTCTTATTTTCAGGGTAGGGCTTATTTTCGGGGGAAACAGAGTACATGCCTAGGGTATAAAAGATGATTTTGTCCTTATGACTGCTAGACCAAAACACCTAAGACCCCAAAACTGGAGTTTAATGGCCAAAGCAGCCTTTTATTTAAAAAAATTGTATAAATAACATATACAAAAACATACAAACAACAGTCAGTACAGTCTGAAAATTTGGAGCCCCAAGGTCCTTGTAGGCACCACGACTTCAAGTACCTGCTCTACCCAACTTAGGCCTCCAGCCGCAAAACTCGGACTCAGAGACAACACCCCTACTAGCAGGTACAACCCAAACAAACAACAGGGAATTGTACCCAAGATGGGTCCCTACCACTGTACATTTATCGAATAAAGCACATACAAGGACCCCGCCAGCTGGCATGAAAGGCCACCAAGGGAACTAGCCCAAAAAAGCAAAAAAAAAACAAGAACTTAATCACAAAAGGGGGAGGGAGGGTGGTAAGTTTTTCCAATGTAGTCTCTATCCTGAATGAAGACCTCACCAGGATCCACCAATCCGGTAAGCCTCTCCTTACTATTTACTTTAAACTGGGGATAGACCGATATGTTTTTTCAGAGCCAATACCGATACCGATATTTTGGTCACAACGTATCGGTATTGGCCGATATGGGCCGATATTTTGTACATTTAAAGTTTTGAAAAATAAAGACAATTTTTTACACAAATCTGGTACTGAACATGTTCATTTTTGTTTAATGCTTAATGGCTGGCTTGTTGGCACCCTGTGGTGGGTGGCTGGCTTGCTGGGACCCTGTGGTGGATGGCTGGCTCGCACCCTGTGGTAGGTGGGTGGCTGGCACAGGGGCTGTGAGTGGCTGGCTGGTACAGTGCCTGATGCTGGCTGGAACAGGGTCTGTGGGTGGCTGGCTGTCTGGCACCCTGTCTGTGGGTGGCTGGCTGGCTGGCTGGCACCCTGTGGTGGGTGGGTGGCTGGCTGGCACCCTGTGGTGGGTGGCTGGCTGGCACAGGGGCTGTGGGTGGCTGGCTGATACAGGGTCTGTGAGCGGCTGGCTGGTACAATGCCTGTGGCTGGCTGGTACAGGACCTGTGGGTGGGTGGCTGTCTAGCACCCTGTCTGTGGGTGGCTGGCTGGCACCCTGTGGTGGGTGGCTGGCTGGCACCCTATGGTGGGTGGGTGGCTGGCACTGGGTCTGTGGGTGGCTGGCTGGTACAGGGCCTGTGGGTGGCTGGCTGGCTAGTACAGGGCCTGTGGGTGGCTGGCAGGCTGGCACAGTGCCTGTGGCTGGCTGGCTGGTTTGGGCCTGTGTGTGGCTGGCTCGCTGGTAAGTGCCTGTGGGTGGCTGGCTTGCTGGTAGGTGGCTGGCTCGCTGGTACAGGGCCTGTGGATGCCTGGCTGGTTTGCTGGTACAGTGCCTGTAGCTGGCTGGTACAGGGCCTGTGGATGTGGGTGGCTGGCTGGCACCAGGCTGCTGTGGATGGGTGTATGGCTGTGATACACTCCTGTGAGACTAGTCCCGATTTAAGACGAGGCTGTCCAAGGCGAGGGAGGCGGCCTAAGAAGGGAGAATGACATCACAAAAATATCGGCCAGTTCCGGGGCCGATACCGATTTAACAGGGAAAGTGCATATCGGCCCCCGATATATCGGTCTATCCCTACTTTAAACCTCCCTAAAACTTCTTTTGACCCTGTCATATCAGCCCCTCCATCTTTTCCTTACTCTGGGCCTTACTTGCATTGGTCCTAGTTGGACCAATGTGACTATGTATCCATTGCCATACCTGGAATTCCTCTTACCCTTTGTCTCTGTCTCTATTGTCTATAATATAACATGTTCTCTTTAAGAAAATCATTCCTGTCCGGACCTAGTCATTTTAAAAGAAAAGACTTCTGGCCGGGATTACAGAAAACCCAAAACACACAACATTGACCTCACTCCACTTATACATCATGATATCAAATGTGCTTGGGGGTCTTAACAAGCACTATTTACAGCCTGAGCACTTGAGCCTGGCTGGTATCATACATCAAACGGCCTAATCCTTGTACAGCCGGCGTACCGCTCAAGCACAGGGCGGTGAATACCCAGGCCTCACTTATAATGAGGGGGGATAAAATACAAGTATACAGATCAGTTCCCCCGGGGACCCCCATCAATTCTCTGCTAGTCAAATTATCTGGGAAGAACTATTATGTTACCGACACCATCAGAATTAACATTGCTTGACAGCTCGATCGCCGATGCCTGGAGCGATGGCGCAAAGGTTCTACTTTCTCCACTACACTTCCTCAACCCCTGGTGACCAGCTACTGACTATCTGTTGGTTGAGACGGATTTAAGACTATTTTCTCACATGGGATTATTTAATAAGAGCAAAGATAACATGCAAAAGGTTCAAATCACAAAGCTTTAATACAAGGATAGGGATCTTGATGTTAGCCATGTGACTGTAATTTTCAAATCTCATTGGACTCCACTGAAAATAACAATCCTTATCCTGATGTGTTATCTTTGTGAATTGAGCCAAGAGTATGGTAATAACCCATAGTAAGTAATCAAATTTTGGGATGCTGTAGCCAACTTAGTGAAAGGTAGATTTGGTTGCTATGGGTTACTTCTCTCTGTACATACACCAATCAGCCATAATATTATTACCACCCACCTAATATTGAGAATGGCCCCCTTTTTGCTAAAACAGCCCTGACCCATTGAGTCATGACCCATGGACCACCAAAGTAACATCCACATGAATGGCAGGATCCAAGGATTCCCAGCAGAACATTGCCCAAAACCAGGGCTTTTTTTCAGCGGGAACGCGGGGGACCGCAGTTCCGGCACCTCCAGCACTGAATGTATGCCATGGCAAGGGGTGCTGGAGGGTTTACTGATGCTGGCTGCTGGGGGATCTATTGTTGCTGGAGGGGATATTTTTTTCCATGGCAATCTATTGTTGCTGGTGGAGGATCTTTTGATACTGGGGGTTAATTGTTGCTGGAAGGAATCGACTGTTTAGTGAGGGGTCTGCAGTTTCTGGCTGCTAGAGAGTCTATTGATGCTGGCTGCTGGGAGATCGTTTGCTGCTGCTGTGGGTCTATTGCTGCTGGGGGGGGGGGGATCTATTGCTGCTGGCAGGGGGGATTCTAATTTATTGCTTTTCTTGTTGTCATAACCAAATTCCATACATTCCACTACAAAATTATACTTGGCTCTATATTTTCTAAAATGGGCTGTACTAGAAGCTGGGTAGGGGGTGGAATCAAGGGTCGGTGCTCAGAGGTGGGTATGGGTGGAACCAAGGGTTAGTGCTCGGAGGTGGGTAGGGGTGGAGACACTAAGTAACTTAGAAGGGGGAGTTCCTGCACCTTTTCTCTGAGAAAAAAAGCCCTGCCCAAAACATCACACTGCTTTTGCTGACTTGCCTTCTTATACCGTATCCTGGTGCCATCTCTTCCCCAGGTAAGTGACGCACGCACACCCGGCCATCCACAAAAGATGATTCATGAGACCAGGCCACCTTCTTCCATTGCTCCGTAGTCCAGTTCTGATGTTCATGTGACCATTGTAGAAGCTTTAGGCTGTGGACACGGGTCACCATGGGCTTCACAGCCCCATACCCAACAAACTGCAATGCCCATTTTTGTCTGCTTTCACCACCACAATTTCATGGACAACATATTCACTTGCTGCCCAATATATCCTACCAATTTTCAGATGCCATTGTAACGAGATATTCCCTTTACCCGTCAGTGGTCATAATGTTATGGCTGATCGGTGTATATCTCATTACTCATATACCTCAAGAATTGCTCTTCTTAAGTAGAACTATAGGTAAAACCTTTTTCTTTTCATTTTGGATAGAGCAAGGGAGGATTATAACCTCTGTCAGTTTTTTTTTTTTCCGCCATCTGTCTCCCATAGCTGTGATTTTCCTTCACTTCCTGTCCCATAGCCAAACAGTAAGTGAGGGGAAATCCCTGCAAATTAAGAGAGTTCCTTGGGACCCCCAAGTCACCAGAACTAGTGTCCCCGTTGGATGAGTTGCCCTCTATTACTTTTCTGGGGACAGCCCAAAATGTAGGGTTTTCTTTTACTTTTACTTTCAATGAGAATGGGAAACAGGACAAATAGAGGGGTGAATCTCTCTAACGGGGGGGGGGGGGGGGGGGGCACAGACAGAAATAAAAAGTTATGAGGAACTGCAGTCTGTTCACATAATTTGTAATGAAAACATCTTTGCCATTCTGAAGCTTTCCTCCAACCGTTCTGCATATTATTTTATATATACTATGATTCTGTGCTTGCCAAATATGCTGCAGAAATCTCCCTCCACAAAGTCTGGCAGCAGCCATTTTAACTGCGGGCAGCTGAAGCTGGTGCCTGTTCACTTCCTGGATTTACACAGACACACACATACATACATGTATATATATATATATATATATATATATATATATATATATATATATATATATATATATATATACATACAGTATATATATAAAGTATATATATATATATATATATATATATATATATATATATAGTATCTCACAAAAGTGATTACACCCTTCACATTTCTGTAAATGGTTTATTGTATCTTTTCATGTGACAACACCGAAGAAATTACACTTTGCTACAATGTAAAGTAGTGAGTGTACACTACTTAGTACTACCCCTTTTTACTTAGGGGTGTACTCACTTTTGTTGTCAGCGGTTTAGACAATAATGGCTGTGTGTTGAGTTATTTTGAGGGGACAGCAAATTTACACTGTTATACAAGCTGTACACTCACTACTATGAAAAACTGTAATTTCTTCAGTGTTGTCACATGAAAAGATAGAATAAACTCACTTTTGTGAGATACTGTATAAATATATATACTTTACTGTATATATACAGACACACTCACACCACTGCTTGCCTGCACATTTCTCCTCTCTTGATGAATACTCATAGATCTCTGCAGTCTCCTGTTATCTCCGCCCTCAAATAGCCCCCTCCAGCTCTCCTTGGCTTTCCTATGACTCATCCCTCCTCCCTTGCTGGAAAACTCTCCCGAGAGTTAGATTTGTGCATGATGTCATTAGCCTAGGCTAATGACCAGACAATAAAGAGGAAGTGGGCTGTATAAGGTATTTACTAGCAGAAAAAAAAATGTTTTATTATCCAAAGTTAAAACAACAAGGGCAGAGGATTTATTAGATGGAAAGATGAATAAATGATTGAAGAGTCGCTTTACAAATGTTCTAATCCCTCTCCACTCAAAAACAAAAAGTTTTGCCTTTAGTTATACTTTAACATGTATGTAAGCCCTAACAATTAATTTTTTCTTGTTTGACCCCTGAAGACACCTAAAGGCACCCCGGTTGAAAAAGGCTGCTGTGGACATCTAGTCTCACAGATACAACTGGCCTTTTGAAGGCAACCATATCACAGTTGATATCACATGGCACAGATGCAAATGCACTGTAAAAAATGGAGTGCTGAGGCACATTGACAGCCTGGTAACGCAATGCGCCCTGACACAAAAACATAGGCAAGAATGCATGTGTGCTTTATGCACCGTGTGATAGAGGCATTACTGGATGGCCACTGGGGCAGAAAGTGAGGGGAACCTCAGGCAGCAATATGGTGGGGAAGGGTTAGGACCTCATTCAGTTTTCCATTGCTGCCTGGGCTCACTTACGGATCAGGAGACGCAGAGATATTTCCCCAAAATTGGTAGGGGTGGTAGACGCTGGAACAAATTGGATCATGCTTTATTGGGCTTTTTTTTGCCTTCCTCTGGAGGAAACAGAGCTTTCTTTTGGTGGCATTTGATCACCTCTGCGTTTTTATTTTTTGCGCTATGAACAAAAAAAGAGCGACAATTCTGAAAAAAAAAAAAAAAAAAAACAATATTCTCTACTTTCTGCTATAAAATACAGCCAATAAATAAATGTAAAAAAAATCAAACATTAATTTAGGCCAATATGTATTCTGCTACATATGTTTGGTAAAAAAAAATCCCAATAAGTGTATATTGATTGGTTTGCGCAAACGTTATAAAGTCTACATACGGTGCAATATTTTTATTTTATTTTTACTAGCAATGATTAGTGATTTTTAACGGGACTGCGACATTGCGGAGGACTAATCGGACACCTAACTGACACTTTTGACACTTTTTGGGGACCAGTGACATTATTACAGTGATCAGTGCCAAAAAAATGCACGGTCACTGCACTAATGACACTGGCAGGGAAGGGGTTAACATCAGGGGCGATCAAAGGGTTAAGTGTGTCCCTAGGGAGTGCCTGTTAACTGTGTGGGGGGTGCTATGACTGGGGGAAGACAGAGATCTGTGTTCCTGCTCAGCAGAAACACAAGATCTCTGTCTTCCTCCCTGTCAGAATGGTGATTTGCCTTGTTTACATAGGTAGATCAGCATTCTGCCTCTCCTGGTAAAGATCGCAGGTGGCCGTCGGACATTGGGTCCACAGGACCTGTTGATTGACATCCTCTTTAGCCAAAAATGGTGTGAAGGTGCCTCTGGCGGCACGATTATGCCATCTAGTGGCTATTGAATGAAACGACGTACAGGTATGTTGCTTCAGCAATAGCGCTCCTTTGCTGCATTATATATATGTCGGCTGGTCGACAAGTGATTCAAAGAAAAGCCATCTTTGACTTTTTACCTAATTGTTGCTACTTTTTGTAGCCCCAGCTCTCTCCTAGCAGATCCTCAGCCTTTTAAACCTACCCTTTTAAGAACCTAACCTCCTAGCATTGCCCTAGGGCAGTGATGGTGAACCTTGGCACCCCAGATGTTTTGGAACTACATTTCCCATGATGCTCAACTACACGGCAGAGTGCATGAGCATCACGGGAATATAATTCCAAAACATCTGGGGTGACAAGGTTCGCCATCACTTCAATAGGGCAATGCTAGGAGGTTAGGTTCCTAAAGTAGTAGGCTTAAAAGGCTAACCTCCTAGCATTGCCCTAGGGCAGTGATGGCGAACCTTGGCACCCCAGATGTTTTGGAACTACATTTCCCATGATGCTCAACTACACGGCAGAGTGCATGAGCATCACGGGAAATGTAATTCCAAAACATCTGGGGTGACAAGGTTCGCCATCACTGCAATAGGGCAATGCTAGGAGGTTAGGTTCCTAAAGGGGTAGGCTTAAAAGGCTAACCTCCTAGCATTGCCCTAGGGCAGTGATGGCGAACCTTGGCACCCCAGAAGTTTTGGAACTACATTTCCCATGATGCTTATGCACTCTGCAGGCACTCTGCAGTGTAGTTGAAAATCATAGGAAATGTAGTTCCAAAACATCTGGGGTGCCAAGGTTCGCCATCACTGCCCTAGGGCAATGCTAGGAGATGAGGTTCTTAAAGGGGTAGGCTTAAAAGGCTAACCTCCTAGCATTGCCCTAGGGCAGTGATGGTGAACCTTGGCACCCCAGAAGTTTTGGAACTACATTTCCCATGTTGCTCATGCACTCTGCGGTGTAGTTGAACTTCCTAGTAAATGTAGTTCCAAAACATCTGGGGTGCCAAGGTTCGCCATTACTGCCCTAGGGACACATACAGACTTGGGTGATGTCCTTGGGAACTTTGGGCTGCCTATAAAGTTGTCCTGATTTGACATTTTAAAACACTGGGAGGAAGGCTTCAAGGGTAGGGAGATGCCAACTCACCTATGAAATCATGATTTAGCTGGGCAGTCGCTAGTGAAGCCGGATCAGGAATCAAATATAACGATGGAAACACAGACTGCTGACTGTCTGTATTCTACAAATATTTATTTTAGGCTAAGGATCCATCTTCTCTTCCAACATAATAGCCGTGCATAAACACAGAACAAAGCCTTTTCTTCTAAGTCTCTAAAGACGCTAATTATGTTGGCCCAACAAACGTTCCGCAATTACAATCAGTCCATTCTTTACAAGATCCGTTGAGCGAGCGCTGAGCGGGGTTTGGGTCAGATGGCATTAAACCCTGAGGGCTGTGACATATAATTGGGCATATGAAGTCAGACGCTGATTTGTGTTGAGATGCTGATTTGAAACAGAGATATGTATCTGCATTACAGATAAGCCAATGTTGCAGCTTCCAACAGTCATGAGCCATGGCGTCATGGATCCCAACAATCTACAGCTGATGATTAATACTGCATGCATGCAGAAACTTGGCCAGGAAGAACTCATGGATCTGTGCTTTCAAACTAAAGTCTATTGCCCATCTTTGATGCTCTGGCCAAATTAAAGGAGCAGCTCTAGGTAAACAGATAGAAGCACCAATCAGTATATATCACACACATATACATATATATATATATATATATATATATATATATATATATATATATATATATATATATATATATATATATACACACATACATACACACACTCACACACCCATATATACTTTGTATATATATATATATATATACACAGACGCATATGTATGTATGTATATATATATATATATACACACACACACACACACACACACACACATACATACATATATATAGTATATTACAGTAACAGTGCATATTTTTATATATATATATATATATATATATATATATATATACACACATACATACACACATATATATATATATATATATATATATATATATATATATATACACACATACATATATATATACACAGTATTTTTATTTATTTTTTTAAGTTTTTCAGTTTTCATTTATGTGTGTATATATGTACTGTATATTTGTGCATACAGTATATAGTCATGCTCTTAAATATATCAACAACAATGAATAATAATGCATTATAAAGTGATTTCACAACACCTGTTCAGATTAGTATATAACAAAAAAACGCAGCGCAATTTCAAAAATCATAGTTAGTTAGTTAATTAGTTAGTCAGGTTGAAAAGAGACACAAGTTATTCTGACTCCAATTGTTGTAATAGTGACTTATCCCTTGCTGAGACCTATTCTTGGCCTGTATAAGCAGATGCAATCTTCGCTGACAATCGTTATCAGATAGCTGAACTCACCAGACACTGTTTCTATCCATCCATGTAGGTTTTATTGCAAGCTGTAGGTATAACAGACAACAAAATGTGGCAGATGATTGAAGGATGGTATCTGCAGGTCTTCGTCGGCGACGGCGCTGCAGGTAGAATGCCTGGATCTCCCGGTGGGACGGGAGACCTGGGCGAGCCGCCGAAGGCAGCGGGAGGGGGGGGCGTCCCTTCCCGCTCCTTGTAATGACAGCCGAGCAGCTTCTCAGCCACATCGGTTGTTATTACAAGTCAGCCAACCGTCCGCTATGGATGCCGGTACCGGGGGCGATGCCTCTAGCTGCAGGCATCACTCCGTACAGCACTTTCCCGAAATATCAGCAATATCGGTAACCTAAGAGGACAATTCTGATATATCGGGGAAAGTGCATATCGGCCCCCGATATATCGGTGTTGCCGATAATCGGTCGATCGCTAGTTCTAAGCTTTTCTTTTTTTTTTGATTAAAAATGTTTATTTGAAAAGTATTTGAATACAACATTCGTGGTACAGCAGTTCGGATTAGATTTACATAGCACAGTGAACAGATGCATATACATCACGGTAAACCATAAGTAAACAATATAGGAAATACCTATGGAACATTTTTTTTTTTTTATTTTTTTTTTTTTTTTTTAGTTCTAAGCTTTTCCTGCTCTATCAAATCAAGAAGAAAGTTTAGACTAGAATTGGGCAACAAAATCATTTTTAGCCAACTTAAAACAGAAATTATTATTAATAATTTTATTATTATTATAATAATATATGATAAATATATAAAAAAAATATTTTTAATAGTTATAATTAAAAATAATATAATAATATTATTATTTTCATACAAGATTTATATAGCGCCAATAGTTTGTTATATAGGGCAGACAGTACAGTTAAAATTATAACAGAGGTTCCAACCCTTCCCAATTTACCAGTATCAATGGACACACAGTAAGTTAATACTCCCCTCTTCAATATAAATTGAACAGAGGTGCTAATCACTCCGTCTACAAGAAAGGGCGGAAGAAATATACCAGGTAACTCCTTTTTCAATCTACTGCAGGCGAGATAAAATAAAACAAGTCCACTTACTTTTATTGTGAACCTTTTTAGAGCTACTGCATCCAGATACTATATCCTTCCTGCAGGACTGCAGCATCTTGTCACATGATTCGGGGATGTTGAACTGTACTCTGGAGAGGACAATCACCCGCACAGGATGACTTACAATTTTTAGTGTGGATTGTACAGATTTTATCCATCCTTCCAGATGTTTTAATGTTCCCTACTAATTTGTGGCATTTGTAAATGTTTATTATTGCTCGATCACTGACTCGAACTACCTGATTACTGCATGGCATCTGTCGGTTCCTTCGTTTTCCAGCCAAATATTTTCAGTTTATCCACCGATAAATAAAAGACGCTAAAAATATTCTTATCTGGCTCCTGAACAGGACCAACCCAGGCAAAGTGCAATTGTTTACTGTAACCTAATTTAGCCAAATCGCAAATTAGCTTTTCATTTTTGTGATTATACTAAACATCTGATAACTGGTGAGTTGTAAAAACATCTAGATGGAAGGTTTGAGGGCTCGTTCACACCAGCCCACATGCTAAAACGCATGGTGTAAGCTCAGCTGACATGGTAGGAACGAGCCCTTACTTTAAAGCTCCAGGTACAGGGCTTTGAAAAAGTATTCATACCCCATAACATTTTCCAACATTTGTCATGTTACAATCAAAAACGTAAATGTATATTTTGGGATTTTATGTGATAGACCAACACAAAGTGGCACATAATTGTGAAGTGGAAGGAAAATGATAAATGGTTTTCAACATTTTTTACAAATAAATATCTGAAAAGTGTGGCGTTCATTTGTATTCACCCCCCCCCCCCCTTTACTCTGATACCCCTAACTCAAATCTACAGGAAACAATTTCCTTCAGAAGTCACCTAATTAGTAAATAGAGTCCACCTGTGTGTAATTTAATCTCAGTATAAATATAGCTGTTCTGTGAAGCCCTCAGAGGTTTGTTAGAGAATCTTAGTGAACAAACAGCATCATTAAGGTCAAGGAACACACCAGACAGGTCAGGGATAACATTGTGGAGAAGTTTAAACTTAGCAGGGTTAGGTTATTAAAAATACTGCATCCGAAGCTTTGAACATTTCACAGAGCGTTGTTCAATCCATCATCGGAAAATGGAAAGAGTATAGCACAACTGCAACCCTACCAAGACATGGCCGTCCACCTAAACTGACTGGCCGGGCAAGGAGAGCATTCATCAGAGAAGAGGCCAAGAGGCCCATGGGAACTCTGGAGGAGCTGCAGAGATCCACAGCTCAGGTGGGAGAATCTGTCCACTGGAAAACTATTAGTTCAGTTGTGTACTCCACAAATCTGCCCTTTATGGAAGAGCGGTAAGAAGAAAGCCATTGTTGAAAGAAAGCCATAAGAAGTCCCATTTGCAGTTTGTGAGAAGCCATTTTGGGGATACAGCAAACATGTGGAAGAAGGTGCTCTGGTCAGATAAGATCAAAATTGAACTTTTTGGCCTAAAAGCAAAATGCTATGTGTGGCGGAAAACGAACACTGCACAGCATCCTGAACACACCATCCCCACTGTGAAACATGGTGGTGGCAGCATCATGTTGTGGGGATGCTTTTCTTCAGCAAGGACAGGGAAGCTGGTCAGAGTTGATGGGAAGATGGATGGAGCCAAATACAGGGGAATCTTAGAAGAAAACCTGTTAGATTCTGCAAAAGACTTGAGACTGGGGCGGAGGTTCACTTTCCAGCAGGACAACGACCCTAAACATACAGCCAGAGCTGGTTTACATCAAAGTAAATTCACATGTTAGAATAGCCCAGTCAAAGTCCAGACCCAAATCCAATTGAGAAGACTTGAAAATTACTGTTCACAGACGCTCTCCATCCAATCTGACAGAACCTGAGATATTTTGCAAAGAAGAATGGGCAAAAATGGCCCTCTCTAGATGTGAAAAGCTGGTAGAGACATCCCCAAAAAGACTTGCAGCTGTAATTGCAGTGAAAGGTGGTTCAACAAAGTATTGATTCAGGGGGGTGAATACAAATGCACGCCACACTTTCACATATTAATTTGTAAAAAAAATGTGGAAACGATTTATCATTTTCCTTCCACTTCACAATTATGTGCCACTTTGTGTCGGTCCATCACATAAAATCCCAATAAAATACATTTAGGTTTTTGGTCATAACATAACAACAGGAGGAAAAGTTTAGGGTTTATGAATACTTTTTCAAGGCACTGTACATGTCATCACTGATCTTCACTATGGGTAGGATTTGCTGCCTGTATTTGCAGGTGGCTAGACCTCTACAGAGAGACTGCTGCTTCCACACAAAGAACAAATGTCCTCCTTTGCTGCCTGCTGGCAGGAGGTAGGCTTTTTTTACAATGGCTGTTGCTATTGTGAAAGCAAACTGAAAGACTTTTTACACCTTTTGGAATGTATTTAGCCAATTTAAACCTTTGCTTTCAA
This sequence comes from Pelophylax lessonae, assembly GCF_965119305.1. Taxonomy (NCBI): domain Eukaryota; kingdom Metazoa; phylum Chordata; class Amphibia; order Anura; family Ranidae; genus Pelophylax; species Pelophylax lessonae. The sequence continues at coordinate 275,371,083 of NC_138774.1, read as the reverse complement.
CAGGAGCTGGCCCTTTAAGTGTGACGTGAAGCTGGAGGCTGGTAGGAAGGGCTCCGGTTTCTTCATTCACGTCGATTGGTGGCACAGTTGTGACATCCTACCAGCTCCCAAAATTCGAAAAGGTATGATTTAAGATTATATCCTAAAATCGTTGAAGGGCATCATATCAAACAAAATCCTTTGGTTTAACACAGCTTTATTGCTCCCAAGATAAAAACCATCAGCACAGGCCAGAAAATAGTATACTCCACATAATGGATAAAAACAAAGCCATCATGAATCCATACACATTGTATAGACCAGACAACTGTAAAGCACCCCAAAGGAAAGGGGGCAGAGCAAGACTTCTTATCACGCTCAAATCTCTACCGCGTTTTGAGACTTACTCTTTTTTAGGGACAATCTGGTGAACCTTCATAATGGAAAAATCTGGTGGACCTTCATAATAAAGATGGAAAAATGTGAAGATTATACATACAGTATATACAAACTCTCGCACATATGTAACCCATGTCATAGTGTAGTGGATGTAACTACTTAGAAAGTGATGAAGTAAGTAATGACCAACAACCTAACAGCTCCCGATTTTTGGTAGTTGACTGTGAACTGATGGCTAAAGCCCCATCGTAGCGGGGAGGGGGGGGGAGGAGGCAGAAGGAGAAATCGGTACTGCACGTAGTGATTAGGTTGTGCCCAGGCACACTTGGCACACCCCCTGTGCACACCTATGCCAACTACAACACAGCTACTCTGATATGTGATTAATTCCCATCCCCTGGAACCCTATTCCAATGCTGCAATTTCTCATTGGTGGCTTAGATTGGCCATAGACAGGCAGATGAAAATGACAGACAGGGAAATGTTGTCCTTGGGACCTCTGTGTTTTAGCAGTTTGAGAAAAAGATTGAATACTTCCCTTGTTTTTTCGGTGTGGAGAGGAACAATTTGATGCCATTGAACTTTGACTTTTAATGGGTATAACCCCTGTTTTTTCAGGGCCATTTGCCCATGTAGTGTAAAGACACCGCATACTGTATTTCTGGTTGCCTAGGCTGTCCTACAGCTGTGTATAGTTACCCATATATTTGAATGAGTGAAGGTGGTTACATGCCACAATTTGCATAAAGTAGCGCATGTGCATCATGGATGTATCTTAGGTGCGCCTGATACAGAAGTCTATTTGCATGCGCTAATTTCCGCAAATAGCTGCATAGAGCAGCCTGCACCAATTCATGTCCATGGTCATTTGTATGCAGCTCCAGGACATCCCAGACACCAGAGACAGGGCTGGGACAAGGGGTGGGCAGGAGGGTCTGATGCCCTGGGCACTGTGGCATCATTGGGGGGGGGGGATCTGGGAGGAATCAGGGAATAAGAGTTGTTTTAGGAGGGGACATTTGATGGGGGGGTGCTAGTAGCGGTGATTTTAGGGGATTTTGGGGGGGGGGGTGCTGAGAGGAGATTTGGGGCAAGGGGATTTGTGTTGGGAGGGAGAATTTGGGGAGGGGGGGGGCAGCAGGGGGCAAGAATTGTTTTAGGAGGGGAAATTTGATAGAGGGTGCTAGGAGTGGTGATTTTGGGGGATTTGAGTTGGGAGGGGAGATTGGGGAGATGATTTGTGCTAGTAGGGGGCATTTGTGCCAGAGGAATTGATATAGTAGTGGGGATGGGAATTTGTGCTAGAAGGAGAAGGAAGGGCACTGTGGCATCATATGGGGGGGGGGGATTTGGGAGGAATCAGGGAATAAGAGTTGTTTTAGGAGGGGACATTTTATAGAGGGGGGTGCTAGTAGTGGTGATTTTAGGGGATTTGTTGGGGGGGTGCTGAGAGGAGATTTGGGGCAAGGGGATTTGTGTTGGGAGGGAGAATTTGGGGGGCAGCAGGGGATTAGAATTGTTTTAGGAGGGGAAATTCAATGGGGGGGGGGTGCTAGCAGTGGTGATTTTGGGGGATTTGTGTTGGGATGGGAAATTGGGGAAGATGATTTTTGCTAGTAGGGGGCATTTGTGCCAGATGAGTTGATATGATAGAGGGGATTCGAATTTGTGCTAGGATGATAATTTAGTAGGGATGATCTGGGGGGGGGGAGGTTGGAGTGAAAGGGAGAGGATTTGTACTTGGAGGGAAAATTGGAGAGGTAGAGGATTTGTGCTGGGAGAAGTGATTTTTTTTATTTTGAGGGGGGGGGGTGCTGTGGGGATTTGAGGAGAGAGAGGATTTGAGCTGGGGGGCAAATGGAATAGGGGGGAAAGATTTATGCTGGGAGGGAGGATTTGTGGGGTGGTGATGTAGGGGTTTGAGGAGAAAGAGGATCTGAGGTGGGGGGGGGGTATGTGGGGCAAAGAATTGTGCTGGGAGGGGGGATATCAGTAGGGGGCAGATTTGTTCTGGAAGGAGGTGGAATTTATGCTTAGAGGGTAAGCATGCAGATTGGTGCTAAAAAATGTTTGTTTCTTTGGGCGGGGGGGGGGGGGGGTTTACTGACACATAATGCTCATACATCTTGGGGGGGGGGGGCACAGCTTGGTATGTTCCCCCGGGGCTCTAGATGGCCTTGTCCTGGCACTGACCAGAGATATGCAGTGTCTTTACGTTGCGTTAGGCAAATGTGCCCATGTGTATGTAGCCTTAAAGCACTGTACCCCTATATAAAAAATATCCCACCAGGGTTATAGTATAATAAGCAGTGGCCATTTCCAAACTACAATAACCTATCATAACCAGTCAGATCTCAGTTGACTGAAGTCAGCTTCTTTTTCATTGGTTCACCTCGCACTGTCTAGTGGGTTTATCATATGTAAAAACAAGTTAAGCTCTTCAGTCGGAGATGAGCTAGCCGTGTGATGCGCCACGTTTCCATTCCATATGCCACCCCTGCCAAGGAGACCCCCAACCCCTGTCCTCCTTTCTGACATGTCTCTTCTTCCCCTCTTCCTGGAATGTCTCTCTCTGTCGATATCCTGATACCTTCCCTCCCTCCCCAGCAGCGAAACAGGAAAAAGTACAAGGAAGAAGAAAAAAAAAATATCAAAGTCACACATATTGATTCCAGATGTTGTGCTCGCTGCACCCCCCCCCTACCCCCCCCTTCCTTGCAATTTAATTAAATTCCCCCAGACAGCCAGGAGGAATTTTTTTTAATGATCAAATTTCCCTGGCTCCACTCCTAAAGTGCCCCCTCTCCCCGCCCTTCTGATAAATGGCCAACTACATTCTTCCTGAAATCACCAAAGCCAAAGACCAGGGAGGGCAGCTCCATCCCAGAATCCTCTCTAACAAAAGTTCTGGAGTCTGACAGCATCGTTTTTTCCCAGCAGACACTATTCCCTGTACCATTAACTATTTCACCCCTCTCGTTAAATCGTTTTTCATCGGAAAGCAGAAGACGGTGGTCTGAGTCACTATCCTGTCACCAGAAAACTATTCCAAAAAAAAAAAAAAAAACCGACAGAGACCGCATGTTTTTTTTTTCTTTTTTTCATTTAATGCGTCGCACGGACGATCCAGGCCCAAACGTCGTGCGGGGACGTCACTTCCTTAGGTCTGCGCTTTGAAGTCGCAAGAGCTTGTTAAACGCTCAGCAGGCAAGACCTCCGCTCACCTGGATAAGTCGTTAGAAAGGAGTTTTTAAGCAATCAAAAATAACGAACAAGATCATTAGAACCTTGACACGTATAACACTTACACGTTCCTAAATTGCCTAAGGTTCACTGAAGGGTCAGACGCGCAATCCGATGGCAGATAGAAAACACCTGACCGTAATGGTCTAGAACGTATAATTAACGCTTGTGCCGCCGGGGCGAGATGGCTTTGAATACATTTCAGAAAAACAACTTAGAAGCGGCGTCACTGTCTTATTTGTCAGCGAGAAACCTAATCCCTTCCCTAATAGCGGCACACGGTAGACATTACACAAGGCTGACATCACCGGCATTTTTATTTGAATTTAAAATATCGGCTGGGGGACAGGGGGGTAGTGACAACGGGCATTTGTTGAAAGGCCGGCGGCGGTGGAATATCTTATGTTTTGCTGGTTAGGTTGCTCTGGTGGAGCTAACTTTTTTCGAGAGGCCACCACGTCTTGCCGATCCCTGTTCTCTCGGCAGGTCATAAACAAATCTTTCCGATCTTCAGAGCCTCGCATAAAACTCCCAACTCCCCCCCCCCCCACCACCACCACCCCACTCCCAATCTGGCGCCTTCACCCTCTCTGCTCAGAAACGACTTTGTGGGTTACAGAATTTAGTCGTTGGCTTATACTCTTTCAACAATTAATCATCTAGTTGTTATTTGCTGAGGCAGGGGGAAGTAGCTTTAGCTTCTTAGACCTGGCCGGAGCGTGCGGTGAAAAATGGCAAAATCTTTCATTCGGTCTTTACTGGAGGGGGTGGGGGGGTCTCTCTCGTTTTGCCCAGGAGTTGGCTCTGTCAGACATGCAGACATGTGACTGACCCCCTGGGACTCGACACAAAAAAAAGAAAAATCATATCACACCTCGATTTCTAAGCAGAACTCAGACGTTCCTTCTCTGCCATTTCCGCTGCTGTCTCCTCATTTCCATTTCATGGGATAGTGTCGGCTGGACAAGCCATCTCCGCCTGAGATTATATGAGGTTACAGTGAATTACTGGGGTTTTCTGCAATCACCATCGTAGAATGTAGAATTTGTCTTACAACCAGCTGACGAAGGTGGAAAGCTGTCAGAGCGAGGCCCTACCATTCCATAGACATGGGCAGAGGGATTCAACACACATTTGAGAAGAGTTACTGTAGTTTGAAACAACCAGTTAGCTGCCAACTCAGTGCCAAACAGGTTTTACCGCCATTTGCGGTTAAAAAGCAAAACTGTCACCCTTTGGCACTCTGGCACGTTTAGGGTTTTTTACAAATGCGTCTTAGTGCCGGTTCACACTACTCCGACTTGCTCCATTCTGTGCTATGGGAACCATTCTAATAGGAGCGACTCAAGTCGCTCCAACTTAGAAAAAGGTTCCCCCACTACTTTTTTCCGAAGTCGGAGCGACTTGCATTGACTTCCATTATGTTCAAGTCGCCCCGAAGTCGTGTCGCCATAGTGTGAATACTTACCTCAGCTCCAGCGTCCCTGAACTCCCCACCCGGCCGCTGACATCTTCTGGCAGTCAGCTTACAGGTCTTGAACGCTGCCCACTGTCAGGGCCAGGGGAGGACTGGGGCAGGGGGGCAATTGCCCCCTGGGCCGCTCTGGTGCCCCGTAAAAAGGCTGCACTGCTTCTGCCACAGACATGCCTAAAAGATTCCTGGTGAAGAAAGGTAAAAAGTCCCTGCCGCTGACCTACTGAGTGCGGGTTGAGGAAAAGGACAGAATGCAGCCTCCCCCCCCCAGTATGGGTGGTGTAAACTGTGTCTGAGCAGATGCCGGTTCAATGCCCCACTGGAGACCCAACCATGCTGTCCCAGCTCCCTCCAACCGCCCCCTGCTGGGCAGGTCAGGAACCCAGTTTCGGCCTGTGAGTAGAGAGTACCTGGAGCAGAGCTTCAGCCTGGAATGGGGGTCAGGAGGAAGCTGGGAAGAGGGAGAGTGGGAGGGGTGCCCAAGGCACTGAACATGGACCTCTGGTTTGTACTTGCCTCCTGGGCCAAAAGTTGCCAGTCAGCCCCTGGTCAGGGCCATAATGCAGTAGGCAGTACAGCCAGCCCTCCTGTACTGGGCCCGAGCACCATTTGTTTAAAAGGGGGGCCTGGGCAACTTCTGAGCAAGGCTGCACTGTCTTATTGCAGACACTAATACTCTTCTGCCTCCCCCTGCAGCACTGCCCACTTCTCCTCTTCTTTCCCCCTCCGGCTGCACTGCAGGGGGATTTGTTCTAGCACATGCGGCCCTTCCACTTGCTGTCTGGGCCCCCCTGTGTGCCCCTTCCCCCCACAATGCTGCAAGCTTCCCTCTTCAGCTGCGGGCAGCTGCTGCAGGGACACCGGGATGTTTCAGGATGGAGAGCAGGAGAAGAGGCCAGTAAATATGTAATTTACTGGCCCCTTCCTTTCCTGAATGAACACAGTGAGAGATCAGTACCAATCACTCCTGTGTCTATTTATTACTATAGGATAGTAAACTGTGTTTACTGTGCTTCAGTTTGTGAATTAGCAGATAGCCTCGGAGTGCTTCCTATTCATTAATCTACAGTGCAGCTGAGGCTACAGAGAAAAGGACTGATATATTTATGTCCTCAGTCACTATCAGCAAGGGGAAGGTGACCCTGTCAGGTAGACTGTATGGGGCTCTGTGATTTCTAATAGCAGTCCTGCCCATTGTCATTGGCTGGGCAAGGAAAACGTCATGCCCACGAATGCGCTGGAGTTTTTTTCGGGGGAAAAATACACTTGAATTAAATGAATTTAAATGCAAAAAAATCATAGATAACTCAATTATTTTGTAAAATATAAAAGATGATGTTATGCCGAGTAAATAGATACCTAAAATGTCATGCTTTAAAATTGGGCACGCTTGTAGAATGGCGACAAACAACGGTACCTTAAAATCTGCTTAGAGCTAGAATTATTGCTCTCGCTCTAGCGTACATGGCAATACCTCACATCTGTGGTTTGAACACCTTTCACATATGCTTGCGTGACTTATGTATATGTTCCCTTCTGTGCGCAAGCACAGAGGGACGGGGCATTTTAAATTTTATTTTTTCTTATTTATTTAACTTTTTTTTTTTTTTGCACTGTCCCTTAATTTTTTTTATTACTTATATTCCTATTATAAAGAATTTAAACATCACTTGTAATAGAAATAAGGATGACAGGTCCTCTCTATTGAGAGATTTGGGGTCAAAAAGACGCCAAATCGCTCATTTATCTTTAAAAGCAAAAGATAAAAAAAAAAAATGATTTTTTAACTTTTGATTTAAAAAAAGAAAAAAAAATGATTTACCATGACCCAGGAACTAGAAGTGACGTCAGACGTCACTTAGGTCCTCCAAGGGCAAATAAACTAGCGGCGGCCATCTTGGCCTCACTTTTCTCCATACTCAGCTACTGTCAGCGTCGGATCGCTCCCAGGCTTCACCGATCGGTCAGGTAAGCCTGGGAGTCACCGGAAAGTAGCGGGAAGGAAGGGGGGCACCCCTCTCACCGTTTCTAAAAGTGAACCTGCGGCGAATCCACCCACGGGACCACTTTCATCTGAAAGAGAATCACCTATAGTAAAGAAAAAATAGAAAATACTGGGGTTATGGCAGCTACAGATTTTTACTATGTGGTTAACCACTTCCCACCCAAGGACGTACCCGTACCTTGGGTTTCAGTGGTTATACCGGGAATTGAGTGTGCCTTAACCCCGTCAGAAGTCTTGAACCCTATAGGTTCAGAGAAGGGTCCTTGCACTTCGAGAGGGGACCATATGACATGCCCTAGTGCAGCCAAGTGGCCTGGCTCCAGTGGCAACTGTGCAATTATACAGCGTCAACACCTAAGTGGTCTGGTTAGCAACCTAATCTTCCTGGTTTCTCTTTGTACGATCCCGTGTCCATCAGATTTGGCCCTGGTTTCTTAATGGAGGTCGAACGGTCACCCCTCACCTATGGTTTGCTTCCACCCATCTGGAGGTCTAAACAGTTGTAATGTGGTGAAGTTGATATACATTAGAGATCCCTGAAGAAGCACAGAAATTGTTCTGCGAAACGTGTTGGACCATAATGTATCAATGAAGCAAATCATGTATTGATTGAAGAAGTACAACCATCTAAGCCTCTATGTTAATGTCTGCATACATATTTTCATACCAAACTGGAGGTTTTTTAACAAGTTTTATTTTTTTACAATTTTATATGAAAACTGCGCTTGTGTTCACCTTTGTGACAACCCCATATCCTTAAAAGTCCTGCCTTTCCTTGTAGGGGTGTTTTTTCCCCCCTCCAACTATTGTGCTGTGATACCCTAGTGCAGCCATCAAAATTTCCACTCGCCTGCCCACATTTGAAAAAGCTTAAGGGTGAGTGTGGGGCTGCCTCAGGCTGCATTGATGGGCACTAATGAGGCTGTGCTGATGGGCACTGGTAAAGCTGCATTGTTTGGCACTGATGAAGCTGCATTGATGGGCACTGATGAGGCTGTGCTGTGGGGCACTGGTAAAGCTGCATTGTTTGGCACTGATGAAGCTGCATTGATGGGCACTGATGAGGCTGTGCTGTGGGGCACTGGTGAGACTGTATTGATGGGCACTGATGAGGCTGCATTGATAGGCACGGATGAGGCTGCACTGATGGGCACTGATAAGCTGCACTAATGGCCACTGATGAGCACTGATAGGCTGCATTGATTGGCACTGATGGACACTGATAAAGTTGTTGTTAATTTTTATTTTTGTAACTTAATTCTGCATCAAACATTTAACAGTGTCATTTCATGAGATACTTTATGAGGGCGTGTTAAAAGGCGGAATAAGGGGCGGGGCAGGGTAGGGGTTGGGTAGGGCAAGTGGTGGCGAGTTAACCCTTAAGGCTTGGCTAGTAGCTCAAGACTTTAAATTTTGAGCCCTGCCCTAGTGCACTTTTTTGTGTTTGTTCACACTCACTTCTACACTTTAAATATAGCATAATTCTGTTTAACCACTTTCGGACCGCCCGCCGCGTATTTACGTTGATACTTTGACATTAGATAACGGTGTTATGGCAACAGATAGCTGCCATAACCCCGATATTTTTATACGCGGCCGGTGGTCTTCTTTCCTATAAAAGTGGTCCCAGCAGTAGATTTGCCAGGGGATCACTTTTATGGGTGGGGGGAGAGGTGCCCATCCCCCTCCTGCAGCTTCCCGGTCGTTTTCGCCGCTTACTAGCTTACTTACTTACTAGCGGACAAAACGATCCGGTCCGTTCCAGTCCCAGGCAGGAAGTCGAGTGAGGGCAGGATGCCCCCCCCCCCCCCACTCGACTCTATGGCCTTGGAAGACCGGAGCGATGTCATACGTTGCTTCCGCCAACGGCCTTAAAAGGCCCATTTTTTTTCTTGCAGAAAAAAATTACTTTTTTTTTTTTTTTTTGCTTTTAAGTGTAGATGTGAGATGTGAGGTCTTTTTGACCCCAGATCTCACATTAAAGAGGACCTGTCCTGCTTATTTCTATTACAAAGGATGTTTACATTCCTTGTAATAGGAATAAAAGTGGAAAAAAAAATGTTTTAATGGACAGTGTAAAAATAAAAAACAAAAGGTAAAAATAATAAGAAAAAAAAACATTTAAAGTGCTCCGTCCCTCCAAGCTCGCCCGCAGAACGGATACGAACGCATACGCAAGTCGCGCCCACATATCTAAACGGTGTTCAAACCACACATGTGAGGTATTGCTGCGATCATTAGAGCGAGATAAATCATTCTAGCTCTAGACCTCCTCTGTGACTCCAAACTTATAACCTGTAGAAATTTTTAAAGCATCGCCTATGGAGATTTTTAAGTATCAATATTTGTCGCCAATTTTGAAGCTTGACATGTTAGGTATCAATTTACTGGGCGTAACATTATCTTTCACATTAGTGACAACAATTTGACTAACTTTACTCTTTTCTTATTTTTTAATTCAAAAAAGTGTATTTTTCCCCCCAAAAATTGCGTTTGTAAGGCCTCTGCGCAAATACAGCGTGACATAAAGTATTGCAACAATCTCCATTTTATTCTCTAGGGTCCATGCTAAAAAAATATATATAATGTTTGGTGGATCTAAGTAATTTTCTAGCAAAAAATACTGATTTTAACTTGTAAACAACAAGTGTCAGAAATAGGCCTGGTCCTTAAAGAGGTTGAATACTTATGAAAAAAAAAAAAAAACCCTGCAGGACAAAGGCATAATGAGCTAGTATGCATAGCATACTAGCTCATTATGAAATACCTTGGAACGAAGCCCCGACACGGTCGTCTGGACAACGCTGAGGGCGCTGACATGCTCCCTCGGGGTCTCTACCTGGTTCGGCGGCTCCGGCGCTGTGAGTGGCCGGAGCCGCGATGACGTCACTCCCGCGCATGCGCATGGGAGTTTCACTTTCCGGCAAGGAGCTCTGAAGGTCCACTGGACCATCAGAGCGCATGCGCCACTGACGTCAGCGGCTGCATGCAGGTTGAATATCTCCTAAACCGTGCAGGTTTAGGAAATATTAATTGTACCTACAGGTAAGCCTTATTATAGGCTTACCCGTAGGTAAAAGTCGATTAGCGGAGTATACTACCGCTTTAAGTGGTTAAAAAACAACTCTGGGCATATTTAATACAGAAGGAAACACACAGCAGTGAAGAATTTAGCCTTGAATGTAATATTTAATGATATCTTTTCATGTTTAAAAGAAAAGGTAGCCAGCAGCTTATGTTACAGCCAAAAACAGACTTTTCAGAATATCCCTAGTGGAAAATGTTCTTGTTGCCATGGGAAACTGTCTACGTAAACATTCTGTTGTCAACTGTAGTTAACATCTGTCGACAGGCCCCACCCCATGACAGTCGGAAAAATTTCTCACTATTTATTCAGCCGGCCTTTCCTTCCACCCATCAAAACAAATAAAACCACCTTCAGTTCTCTTCGGCCATTTGGGAGGGAGGGGCTCACTTTTTGGGATGGTACATGTGGGGGCCTACTTATACCTTAAGACCCATTCACCCAGGCCGGGGCATGTCATCTTCTGTTTAACTTGCCCCTGCTGTTGTGTATTGAGTAGGGGCAGTATAATGTTTTTCTACTACCCTTTTTTCTAAGTTTATTAAAATTTCGCAAAATTACATTTGGTTCAACCACAGTATGTAAACACATATGAATCTGTGAGTTGCGCTGTGTAAGGCTTTTTGTCTAAGCCTGTGCAATGTAAATTCCAGCGTATTTCCCTCCCCAGTAGGCTATACGAGTGTTTACAAGAGCGTTAGCATATACCTGAATACAGCCTTGCACACAGCCATTCAGGTCTATGGGCGGCTGTATGAACCACCTTGGACTTCCAGGTGGGAACTTACATTACACAGGACCCCAGACAGCGTTTGCTAGAGGCCTTGAAGCTGAACTGCAGGAATTCAGCTACTTTGTAAAATTTTCTGACATACCGTGAGTTATGTCCAATGAGGTACGTGCCACCTCATGGACTTATCTCTTGTATTTACATCTGACAGTTTTATGGAGCTCATGTGCGGCTATCACTACACTCCCAGAACTCTGACAGCTGTGTTCACAGACACAGCAGCCCTGCCTGCCCCTCTCCTCTGCTGTTCATTCACAGAAGGCTTTGTATTTTGTGAATGAGTTTGCCTAATATGAAGCACTCTGTGATTGGGCAGGAGGAGGGGAAGGGCGGCACAGCAGCTGTATGTGACTCTACAGCCTCAGGAGTTGAAACCAGAAGGCCCAGTGTTGGAGTGCCAGAAGCATAGCGATAGCTAGGCTCTTGTAAAATTTGCTGACATACCATAAGTTAAGTCCAATGAAGTATATGCCACCTCATGGACTTATCTCTTGAATTTAAATCTGACAGTTTTATGGAGCTCCGGGAGTGGGAGTGTTCACAGACACACAGCAGCCCGGCCTGCCCCTCTTCTCTGCTGTACATTCATAGAAGGCTTTGTATTTTGTGAAAGAGTTTGCCTAATATGAAGCCCTCTGTGATTGGGCAGGAGGAGGGAAAGGCGGCACAGCAGCTGCATGCGACTGTACAGCCTCAGGAGTTGAAACCAGAAGATTAATTAAACAAGAAGGCGCAGCCATCTAAGTGTACCCATTTATTGATAAAACACATGTAGTAAAATAGGATTGCACTCACAAAGTGTGGAAATTGGGCATGCACAGTTCCCATCCTCTTCCGAATAAACCAGATAACAGTCATGTGGATCCCATAGATGTATCAAGGTCCGCTTCTTGCTGTGTCCGGTGGATTCAAAAATTGCTGGTCTCTGTGGAATAGCCCTACAAGCAGCAAGCTCTGGATCTTCAAGGATTGAGCAAGCCCCGAGGTGTAGTGTCCGAAGGCTTCAGCCGGACTGGCTGAAGTGCAGGGGAAGAGAGCAGTGCAACTAAGTGCTGTGACCAGCCATAACCAGGTTGGAACACAAGCCGGCATGGAGATCGTGTCCATGATCGGGCCTTGATGACGTCACAAAATGGGTGGTCAAATGGGCAGCAACATATTTCTGAGCCTCCTAGCTCCTTCGCCAGACCGAATAGAGAGAACAGGGACGGCAAAACTACATTTATAGAGTGTAGACTTCCATCAGACCACAGGACATGGTTCCAGTAATCCATGTCCTTAGTCTGCTTGTCTTCAGCAAACTGTTTGCGGGCTTTCTTGTGTATCATCTTTAGAAGAGGCTTCCTTCTGGGACGACAGCCATGCAGACCAATTTGAAGCAGTGTGCGGCGCATGGTCTGAACACTGACAGGCTGATCCCCCCCACCCCTTCATCCTCGGCAGAAATGCTGGCAGCGCTCATACATCTATTTCCCAAAGACAGCCTCTGGATATGACACTGAGCATGTGAACTCAACTTCTTTGGTTGACCATGGCGAGGCCTGTTCTGAGTGGAACCTGTCCTGTTAAACCGCTGTATGGTCTTGGCCACCGTGCTGCAGATCAGTTTCGGGGTCTTGGCAATCTTCTTATAGCCTAGGCCATCTTTATGTAAAGCAACAATTCTTTTTTTCAGATCCTCAGAGAGTTCATTGCCATGAAGTGCCATGTTGAGCTTCCAGTGACCAGTATGAGAAAATGAGAGCGATAACACCAAATTTAACACACCTGCTCCCCATTCACACCTGAGACCTTGTAACACTAACGAGTCACATGACGACGGGGAAGAAAAATGGCTAATTGGCCCAAATTTGGACATTTTCACTTAGGGGTGTACTCACTTTTGTTGCCAGTGGTTTAGAAATTAATGGCTGTGTGTTGAGTTATTTTGAGGGGACAGCAAATTTACACTGTTATGCAAGCTGTACACTCACTACTTTACATTGTAGCAAAGTGTAATTTCTTCAGTGTTGTCATATGAAAAGATATAATTAAATATTTACAAAAATGTAAGGAGTGTACTCACTTTTGTGAGATACTGTATTAACTCAAACCAAAGATGCAAGAGTGGGTGTTACTTTTATATTTAGAATAACTACCTTCTTGGGATGCACTTTTTTCTGACATCGTCTTTACATACAGTATAAGAATACGCTATAGCCTCCTTTCCACTGAGCGGAACAGTTCGGGTCGGTACAGTTTGGAAGGGTTTGAATGGTCTGGCCTATTCAGGTGAGCGTTACCTCTGCAAGTCGGACCACCAGGGACCATGCAGGGTTTACACCAAACGTGGGGTTTGTTTTGCGCTTTCGTTTGACGTGAGCATTGATGTTTTCCTATCCACCAATCAGTGGAATGTATCCTGTGAAGCCAGTATCTCCACCCTAACCATACCATACCACTTCTTATGGCCGTACATCTAAAGGAGGACCAGGAATGGTGTGGTTTAGTTTGGTTGTATGGACCACTTTCATAATGAAAGCACTCAAAATACCGTACCATACCGAACTGTTCCGCTCAGTGATAACGAGGTATATGTTAGACGTTCTATTGAGAGAGATGAGAAAAGGACATCCTACACTCTAAAGACACATAACGCCTCTCTCTCTCCTTCTGTCTATTTCTGTTTTGTATGTTTTGCTTTACTTTAAGAAAATAAAGAACTTTCTTGAAGTATTGTGACAGCTGAGAAGTCAATTTCAAACAGCACGTGAGGGGCGTACTCACTTTTGGTGAGATACTGTATCTTATGTAAGCATTTATTAACAAAAGTGCATAGTAACTGCACTGAGCCACTGAGCGCTCCCCCTAGTGACTAACCTGCAAATCTCTATATGTAATTCAATAACAGAGGTATGGAAGAGCAAGCTCTTAAAAATGTTGCCTAAAAAAAATGACTTCAAACCCCGCAATATGAAGTCAACCTATGCGCTCACTGAGTATACACACTACTTTCACTTTAACAGAACGCCTGCTGAACTCTTGACTAGAGCAGTTACATGTGTGTAAATGTTTTCCTGAGTTGACTAATTAGCCATGCACCTAATTTCCGCCTCTCTCAGATTCTTCGCTTTGCCCGTCCAATCCTAAATTAGAGGAGGCTGTTAACACCTTACTAGTGCTGCCAGTAACGACCTATACAGTTTCACAAAATCTCTCTGTATTGATGCCGGCTTTGGGGCAGTGCGGTAACAGATTAGGCAATCAGCACAAGTATGCCTTTATTTAAAATCGAGTTCCGTAGAAAGCTTGGCAACATTTTAATAATAATTTCCAGGGAGATTTTGGTGAGTCAGTGCAGCTCAACTCCAGCAAACAACTAAACACATTTGAAATGCTTATTATATGTGAACTGTCCTACCTGCCAAAATATTTGTAATTCTATTCAGCTACTCTTGTGTTCTAGGCACCCCTGCCAGACAACATGGCAAGGCTGGGGACCTCACTTCTCTCCTCTGCAGTTAAAGTGATTGTAACGTCTCGTTTTTTTTTTTTTAAATAACAAACATGTTATACTTACCACCTCTGTGCAGTCGGTTTTGCACAGAGCAGCCCGGATCCTCTTCTCCGGTCCCTCGTTGCTGCTCCTGGCCCCTCCCTCATATCGAGTGCCCCCATAGCAAGCAGCTTGCTATGGAGGCACCCTAGCCGAGCTGCAGTTCCGTGTGTCCATTCAGACACGGAGCTCTTCTTCAGCCCTACCCCCTCTCTCTCACCTGATTGGCTCACTGACTGATTGACAGCCGCTGCTGTATCTCAGCCAATCAGGAGGGAGAGTCCCAGGACACGCACTGAGCTATGGGAGCACCCTAGCCAAGCTGCAGCTCCATGTGCCCATTCAGACACGGAGCTGCCGTTCAGCCCTGCCCCCTCTCTCTCACCTGATTGGCTCACTGACTTTGATTGGCAGCCGCGGCTGTATCTCAGGCAGTCAGGAGGGAGAGTCCAAGGACACACACTGAGCTATGGGGGAACCCTAGCTGAGCTGCAGTTCCATGTGTCCATTCAGACACAAAGCTGTCCTTAAGCCCTGCCCCCTCTCTCTCACCTGATTGGCAGCCACGGCTGTATCTCAGCCAATCAGGAGGGAGAGTCCCAGGACACGCACTGAGCTATGGGGGCACCCTAGCCGAGCTGCAGTTCCGTGTGTCCATTCAGACACGGAGCTGCCATTCAGCCCTGCCCCCTTTCTCTCACCTGATTGGCTCACTGACTTTGATTGGCAGCCGCGGCTGTATCTCAGCCAATCAGGAGGGAGAGTCCCAGGACACGCACTGAGCTATGGGAGCACCCTAGCCGAGCTGCAGTTCCATGTGTCCATTCAGACACGGAGCTGCCATTGAGCCCTGCCCCCTCTCTGTCACCTCATTGGCTCACTGACTTTGATTGGCAGCCGCGGCTGTATCTCAGGCAGTCAGGAGGGAGAGTCCGAGGACGCGCACTCAGCTGTACATGTTGGTGCTGACTTGAAACACCTCTGAACGTAAGTGCAAGTTTTTTTTGTTTATGGGATCTGCCTTTTATAATAAAATTACTGCACGGTGATATTTTAAATTGCTTTTTCCGAGTCCGTATTGCGTGATTAATATGTCAAAGAAAACATTTTTAGAGACACTTCCGGTGGTAAGAGCTACCACCATCACTGGAACTCTCTCAGGCAGGAGTGTCAAACTCAATTTCATTGCGGGCCGCAACAGCCTTATGGTTGCCCTCAAAGGGCCAGTTGTATCTGTGAAACTAGATGTCCACAACACCCTCACACTCACATCAGATGTCACCGGCAGGAATAAGTGGCGGCGATCCATTGGATCGGCATCCCTGCTGCCTAGTGGGGGCGGGCGCGCGCTGCCGCTGCTAGTTGCACGCCCCCCCCCAGGACCCCTCCCGCAGTATATCTGCAGCGGGCAGTCGGCAAGTGGTTAGGAGACTTGAGCTCCTCTTTAAGCACCATACTACATCTAAGGGCCATAAAAACTGGTAAGTTTAGAACTTCTTTGAGACATCATTGCTGTCTGTCACCCCATTGAGAAATTTTTCTTTCATTCCCATGACAGTGACACCACTTGTTAGTGGAATTGGGTGTCACCAGGATAGGAAGGCACAGACAGTACAAAATGCAGCTGTTCAGTGATTAGATTTACACTCACCGGCCACTTTATTAGATACACCTTGCTAGTACCAGTTTGGACCCCCTTTTGCCTTCAGAACTGCCTTCATTCTTGGTGGCATAAATTCAACGAGGTGATGGAAACATTCCTCAGAGATTTTGCTCCTTAGTGACATGATAGCATCACACAGGTGCTGCAGATTTTTACGGCTGCACATCCATGATGCGAATCTCCTGTTCCACCACATCCCAAAGGTACTCTATTGGATGAGATGTGGTGAGTGTGGAGGCCATTGGAGTACAGTGACCTGATCTGGTGAGTGTGGAGGCCATTGGAGTACAGTGACCTGATCTGGTAAGTGTGGAGGCCATTGGAGTACAGTGACCTGATCTGGTAAGTGTGGAGGCCATTGGAGTACAGTGACCTGATCTGGTGAGTGTGGAGGCCATTGGAGTACAGTGACCTGACCTGGTGAGTGTGGGGGCCATTGGAGTACAGTGACCTGATCTGGTAAGTGTGGAGGCCATTGGAGTACAGTGACCTCATTGTCATGTTGAAGAAACCAGTGGTGAGATGATTGGAGCTTTGTTACATGGTGCATTATCCTGCTGGAAGGAGCCATCAGAAGATGGGGACACTGTAGTCATAAAGGGATGGACATGGTCAGCAACAATACTCAGGTAGGCCATGGTGTCTAAACGATGCCCAATTGGTACTAAGGGGCCCAAAGTGTGCCAAGAAAATATCCCCCACACCATTACACCACCAGCCTGAACCGTTGATACAAGGCAGGATGGATCCATGCTTTCATGATGTTTATGCCAAATTCTGAGCCTACCATCTGAATGTTGCAGCGGATATCGAGACTCATCAGACCAGGCAACATTTTTCCAATCTTCTATTGTCCAATTTTGGTGACCCTGTGTGAATTGTAGCCTCAGTTTCCTGTTCTTAGCTGACAGGAGTGGCACCCGGCGTGATCTACTTCAAGCTTCGATGTGTTGTGACTTCAGAGATAATATTCCGCATTCCTTGGTTGTAACGAGTGGTTATTTGAGTTGCTTTTCTATCATCTGGAACCAGTCTTCCCATTCTCCTCTGACCTCAACAAGTCATTTACATCCACACAACTGCCACTCACTGGATATTTTCTCTTTTTCCCCAACATTCTCTGTAAACCCGAAAAATGGTTGTGTGTGAAAATCCCAGTAGATCAGCAGATTAATGAAATACTCAGACCAGCCCGTCTGGCACCAACAACCATGCCACATTCAAAGTCACTTAAATCCCCTTCCATCCCCATTCTGATGCTCGGTTTGAACTTCAGCAAGTCGTCTTTACCACGTCTATATGCCTAAATGCATTGAGTTGCTGCCATGAGATTGGCTAATTAGCAATTTGTGTTACCAAGCAATTAAACCGGAGTACCTAATAAAGTGGCCCGTGAGTGTATAACATTTTTGAAAAAGGCGATAAAGGAAGTGTAATACTTTCTATTAGTTGCTGCTGGTGGATAGAATGTAGGATATCTCGCCACTGCAACATTATGACTGTTTCAGACAACTATCTGAGATTAAAGTACCACACCAGGAAATAATTGTCCAGGACATATACTGTATTTGTTTCAATATCAATTTGAATAAAAGATGGAGGCGACGCATTTCAGGGACCAATAAAATGCCCCCTTCATCAGGACTCATTCAGGCACATGCCAAGGAAGCTGTGTAAATCCTTTGGTGGGGAAAAGCTGCCCGCTGAGACTCCAAATGCTCTGTCCAAATATCATTTGAAGTTCGGTGTTGGGATTTTCTTAGCTAACCTTCATTCTATGTCAATGTTATTTTGCTGAGTAAGTAAAGCTTCCTCTGTAACTTGTATCTATAGGTAAGTCTATAATAAGTCTTACCTATAGGTACTGTAAAAATCTCCTAAACTTGCACCGTTTAGGAGATATTTACTTTGCATGCAGCCAGTGACATCCCTAGCGCATGCGCTCTGAAGGAACGGCCACCCGTGCCATTCCTTCAGAGCCCATGTGCGGGAGTGACGATATCGCGGTTTTGGCCAATCAGAGGATATGGCCGGAGGACAAGAACTCGGAAGTAAGATGGCAGAACATGTCGGCCGTGCCACCGGTGAGCAGGTGGTGCTGCAGGGACTTCGTTCTAATTTAAATGTTTCATAATGTGCTAGTATGGGATGCATACTAGCTCATTATGCCTTTGTCTTTCAGGTTTTTTTTTTGTTCATTTTTTTTTTTTTTTCTGAGGTTTACAACCTCTAAGTATATTCGTTGATTTTCTTGTTTCATGTAGACCACACATGTCAAACACAAGGCCCCGGGGCCGAATCTGGCCCTCCAGGCCATTTTATGTGGCCCTCTCACCTCTCCTGCAGCAGCGGCAAAACCTTCATTGTTGCCCCCACCTTGTCTCAGCAGACAGAACTCCTCCATCAGATCCATCACTTCTCCATGCAGCCACAGAGGGGCTCTTTTCTATCACAAGGGATGTTTACATTCCTTGTAATAGGAATAAAAATGATCCAAAAATTCAAATCCAGTGTAAAAATAAAAGATAAAATAAATAGGAAAAAAAAATGAAATCTCCCAGTTCCCGTTGGTGTGCACGCAGAAGCAACGCATACGCAAGTCCCACCCACATATGTAAACAGTGTTCAAACCACACATGTGAGGTATCGCCGCGATCTTTAGAGCGACAGCCATAATTTGAGCCCTAGACCCCCTCTATAACTCTAAACTGGTAACCTGTAAACATTTTTAAAGTGTCACCTATGGGGATTTTTAAGTCCCAATGTTTGTCGCCATTCCATGAGCGTGCGCAATTTTGAAGCATGACATGTTGGGTATCTATTTACTCAGCCTAACATTATCTTTCACATTATAGAAAAACATTGGCCTAACTTTACTGTTTTCTTATTTTTGAATTCCAAAAAGTGAATTTTCTCCCAAAAAAATGCGTTCGTAAGACCGCTGCGCAAATACGGTGTGATAGAAAATATTGCAACGATCTCCATTTTATTCTCTAGGGTCTCTGCTAAAAAAATATATAATGTTTGGGGTTTCTAAGTAATTTTCTAGCAAAAAAAAACGTATTTTAACTTGTAAACAACAAGTGTCAGAAAAAGGGCCAATCCAGAAGTGGTTAAAAACGTTCCCCCAGGCGCCTATTTCTTTTTGGCTGTTGTGAACAAGGCCCAACGTGTCGCAAATGCGTGCCGCCACGTTACCATAGACTTAAGGCCCGTATACACGTAGCGATTGTCGGCCGTAAATATTCGGCCGCCGAACGATCGGCCGATTGTCGGCTTGTTAGTATGATGCTTCCGACAACCGACTTTTCGGCCGAACAGAATCGGGTGTGCAGCCTTTAAAATTTTTGTTGGCCGTCACCAGAACGGCCGATTGTTCGCCAGTCAGTACAGATTTCGGCCGACTAACAGCCGATTAGCAAGACTGGGCATGCTCAGAAAAGAAAAAACACACGGAAAGTTAACCATCACATGACATCACTTCTGCAGTCGGCTGTTGTTGGCCGACAAAATTCATGTGCAGTCTTTAGCACTTTCAACCGACAGGACAGCACCGGACAAAAGACGGCCGATCGTTCGGCCGACATTCGGTACGTGTGTACGGGGCTTAAGGCGCAACTCCTTTCAGGTTTGGCATGTAGCTTAATTTTTGAAGAGCAGCAAGGCATGTTTTGATAATGTCAACAGCTCTGTGTGCGGCCCATATTATCAATTGCAGACTGCTTTAGTAGGCATTTGGGAATAGTTAAAAAACGCATCTCAATCGCCTGATTTTCATGGCAGTGTGAACAAGGCCTAATAGAAGGGAAATCTTCCAAGAGGGACTCCTTCTACCAAGATTTCCTCTCACTTCCTGCTTTGGCTATGGGACAGGAAGTGAAGGAAATCTCCACAGTGGGACACAGATGACAAAAACAAACGGGATTGTAACCTGTTACATTTATACCAATGAATAAATTAAAGTGTATCAATGTGGAGACTCAAATATAAGGCCTTATGCACACTGGACATTATAAAAAACGCCAGTAGCTTTGTAGTGCGTTTTTTAGCTTTTTTGCATGAACGTTTTTTTGGCGTTTTTAGCTAAGAATCACCTCTTTGCTATTTTAGTAACTCCGACTTTCTCCACAATGCAATGCTTGCCAGAATTGCATCGCATGGGTGTTCCCACCCATGTGATAAGATTTTGGCGCTGAGAAAAAAAAGGGTCCTACAACATTTTGGTGTGGACCCTTTTTTTCCCCAGATCAAAATCGCATCGCATGGATGTGAACACCCATGGGATGCGATCCTGTCAAGCTCACTGCATTTTGCAATCTGTTCAGGGGTGTCGTTCATGGTACATTAAACCCCCGTTCACATCGGGCAGATTTGACATGCCAAACCAGAGCCTATTGCCGGCAACGTTACTATCCGAATAGGTGCAACCCTGTCTTTGCGGGGCCGCACCGATTCCCAAAAGTAGGTGCCGCATTACTTTTGATGACTTCAGGACGATTTCAATAGACATCTGTGCATAAACCCGTACAGATGTCTGTTGAATTGCCCCCGAATGTGCCCTGACATGCGAGTTTGAAATCGTGCGCCTTCAGATGAATGATTTCAAACCCGCCCTCAGTGTGAACCGTTGCCGGCGATAGGCTCCAATTTGACATGACAAATCGCATCCCAATTCGGCACAATGTCAACAGGGCTTCATGTTCCATGAACGATACCCCGAAACAGATTGCAAAATGCAGTGCGCTTGCCAGAATCGCATTGCAATGCGATTAGGTGTGGAGAAAAAAGGACCCTACCACGTTTTGGTGCAAATGTGATGTAATTTAAGCCAAGCAAGATATATGGCTCAAATCGCATTGCACAGACATCACGTGATGTGCACAGGAATGCGGTGCGTTTTTGGTGCAAATCACATGCGGTGTTCAGCACACACCAGTGTCAACCCAGGCTATGTTCCATCAAAGACACCTCCAAACAGAACACAGGCTTAAAAAAGCAATGGAATAAAAAAAATTAAAGAAACGCTCTTTGGCGTTTATCAGCGTTTATTGACGTTAGAGCTTTTTTACAGCGGAAAAACGCCACTCAAAACCCACTAGTTTTCATTTTTTTTTTTACAGCCAGAAAACGCCCCTGCCAAAAACTGCCGATAACAGCCTGTGTGTGCATGGAGACATAGGAGAACATGCTGGGGAGTTTACTGGCTGCAGAAAAAAACATCTGACGCCAAAAACAGCCGCTGTAAAAACGTCCCGTGTGCATGAGGTCTAGGACAGCACTTTATAGGGAGGCCATGACCAGGCACTGTGGTTTCCACATATATTTGCAAATGTGTCAACCAAAACCTCTGTTTTTAATGCAAATTGTTATAGACAGTCATCATTTTGCTGTTTTTATTTCTGCAAGCTAGCTGGTAAGTGTTCTGGGAAATCTTTGGATTAATCATGAACAGGAATGAGGTATTGCACATGTTACAGCTGCTAGGACCTTTCCAAAAAATTACCCCGCAATTCAACAAAATCAAACCAAGACCATCTTTTTTGGATTTAAATGGCCATAGCAGCCTTTTAATAAATAATCATAAATAACAGATAAAATACAGCTTTTAATATTAAAATTCTATGTAATGAAAAAGAACAACAGTAATGTACATAACTCATCTTCTAGTAGGTCTTAGGATTTTGAAGGCACATGTGATCTACCAACCAGCTGTCTCTGCCACCAGGGCCGGTGCCAGACTATTTACGCCCTAGGCAAGACCAGCTACTTGTTGAAATATTTGGGCCTCTTACACAGCTTTAGGCCTAAACCCTATTTACCCCTTACATTAGGGTCCCCAAAGTCCACCCCTCTTAAATCAGAGTTCCCAGTGTCCCACTTTCATTAAGATCCCCAAAATCTTCCCTTACATCAGGGTCCCCGTAGCCCCGCTTACTTTAGGGTCTCCAGAGTCCCCCTGGCTGTGGCTGCACCCTAGGCGGCTGCCTAGTTAGCCTAGTGGTAGCACCGGCCCTGTCTGCCACCAACTTGCATATCAAGGCACCCAGCCGAAATTTTGCCTAGAGACAATTGCTTAGGAAATTATCACCCAATAACTAAAAATACATTACCGATGACACTTAGGCCGGCCATACAGGGTTCAAATTGAACCATTAATTGGCAGGCTGAATGTACCAAGTTGATTGATCAATCGATCAACATGGGTACAACGAACCTGCCGGATTCCCTTGCGGTTATTGCAAGGGGCTGCTATAGCCACTATTGATAATCACTATCTTCTCCCGGAGGGGATGGCTTCCCCTGCCAGGAGAAGACAATTGCTCGGCGGAAGGATACCCCAGTCAACACTGTCTATGTTGATGGGGGGAATCGTGCAAATCTCTTTCCTACAACTTGTGGCTGCAGAAAAGAAATTTGCACCATCTATGGCCAGCCTTAGTAGGGAAGGTACACCCATGCCTGAAATGGACCCAACCCATCATTCAACCAACCAGCTGTATCTGCCACCAACTTGCATATCAAGGCACCCAGCCGAAATTTTGCCTAGAGAGAATTGCTTACCAAATTATCACCCAATAACTAGAAAATGCATTACTTATGACACTTAGGCCGGCCATACATGGTTCAAATTGAACCATTAATTGGCAGGCTAAATGTACCAAGTTGATTGATCAATCGATCAACATGGGTACAACCAGCCTGCCGGATTCCCTTGCGATTATTGCAAGTGGCTGCTATAGCCACTATTGATAATCACTATCTTCTCCCGAAGGGGATGGCTTCCCCTACGAGGAGAAGACAATTACTCGGCAGGAGGGATAACCCAGTCAGCACTGTCTATGTTGATGGGGGAATCGTGCAAATCTCTTTCCTACAACCTGTGGCTGCAGGAAAGAAATTTGCACTGTCTATGGCCAGCCTAAAGCCTCGTACACACGCTACAAATTTCCGCCGACTGGTCGTCCGTCTTTTGTCCAGAGTGGGGTCTGTTGGTTGGAATGTGCTCTAGACTGCGCGCAAATTTTCCCGTACGACAGAATTCTACTTCAGAAGTGATGTCATGTGTTGGATTGCTTTCTATGTGTTCTTTCATCTCTGAGCATGCCTAGTCTTGCTCTTAAGATTTTTCCCCATCTAAATCTGTACTAATAAGACGAAAATCGGACGTGTTTTGACAGAGGACAAAAATTTTAAATGCCTGCACATCAAGATTTTGTCAGCCGAAAAGTCGGAGTCGGCTGTCGAAAGCACCATACTAACAACCTGAAAATCGGCAGATCGGTCGTCGGACAAAATTTCCCATCCAAATTTCTTATCGTGTGTACGGGGCTTTAGTATGGAAGGTATACCCATGCCTGAAAAGGACCCAACCCATCATTCAACCAACCAGCTGTATCTGCCACCAACTTGCATATCAAGGTACCCAGCCGAAATTTTGCCTAGAGACAATTGCTTACCAAATTATCACCCAAGAACTAAAAAATAGATTACTGATGACACTTGGGCCGGCCATACATGGTTCAAATTAAACCATTAATGGGCAGGCTGAACGTACCAAGTTGATTGATCAATCGATCAATATGGGTACAACCAGCCTGCCAGATTCCCTTGCGATTATTGCAAGTGGCTGCCATAGCCACTAGTGATAATAACTATCTTCTCCCAGAGGAGATGGCTTCCCCTGCCAGGAGAAGGCAATTGCTTGGCGGGAGGGATACCCCTGTCAACACTGTCTATGTTAAAAGGGGAATCGTGCGAATCTCTTTCCTACAACCTGTGGCTGCAGGAAAGAAATTTGCACCGTCTGTGGTCAGCCTTCAGGCCCGTACACGCGATAAGAAAATCTGTAGGGAAATTTCGTCCGATGACCGATCTGTCGATTTTCGGATTGTTAGTATGGTGCTTTCGACAGCCAACTCAGACTTTTCGGGCGAAAAAAATCCTGATGTGCAGGCTATAAAGTTTTTGTCGTCCCGTCAAAACAACGTCCGATTTTGGTCTCATTAGTAGAGATTTTGCCGGAAAAAAATCTTAAGAGCAAGACTAGGCATGCTCAGAGACGAAAGAACACATACAAAACAATCCAATACATGACATCACTTTTGAAGTAGAATTCTGTCGTACGGGAAAATTCGTATGAAAATAACCTCTTCACTTTCCACATCAGACTAGCATGCCACAAAAAATGGACGACAGATCGTTCGATAATCTGATCGTGTGTACGAGGCTTTAGTATAGAAGGTACACCCATGCCTTAAATGGGCCCAACCCATCATTTTCCAAAACATTTAGGCTCCATTCACACCTCAGCATATCGTTTTTAGGTGTTTTTTTGGCAATTTTTGCAGGTGTTTGGAAGCAGGCATTGACATCTAACAAAAAAGCCTGCAATTTACCAAAAAAAAGAAGCTCCATGTACTTTTTTGAGCTTCAGGCAACAAAATGCTCAGATGTGAACAGGGGCTATTGAAAATAATGGGATTTTGCTTGTTGGGCGTTTTGAGACTTCAGAGAGGAGCATTTTACGAGCTGAAAAATGAACAGGGCCTGAACCATGCCCACCTTCAAAACACTGAGACCTCTGCCCTGATAGTACCAGTTCCCACCCTCCTAGAGTAAGAGCTTTTGGGAAACAATCTCCACCACAACCAACTTGGTACAGGAGGAGAAAAAAGAAAAAAAAAAACAAGTGAAGGAAAGAACGAACAAAGCCAGAAGGCATTGAGAATAGAGATGGTGGGAGAAGCTTATCCAACAGTGTCGCTGCTCCAACTGACCCGATAGACAACACCTCTTCCTATCAGACCACTGGAACCACACCCTGCTCCACCAATTTTCTTTTGAAACAAAAGTTAACCCTGCACTAACTACAGCAGCCTTTCTTAACCATTTCAACACAGAGGAACCCTTGGCCTAAATTTATGGTCTCAGATAACCCCTGCTAAAAATTAAAAATCAGCGTGATAGTCAGTGGGATGAATGCTCCTTACTCTTGTCATCATTGGGAAGAATTACCCTCTTACAGATAGCTAAAAGGAACAATGGTGTCATTGGGAACTTATCTGAGAGGCAGAAATTGCCCATTTCTCAAGGAACCCTGGTTGAGAAACCCTCAACTACAGCCTAGACTTGCTATCCCAGTCATGTAGGCCTTCCACTTATCCTGTACATACAGCACCAGGCCTAATACTTAAAGCGGAGTTCCGGCCACAAAATCATGCCTTTAGATTTTATGGCATCCGCTTCCTTATCCTTACCTGAGCAAGAATTGGATATTCCCGTTTTTTTTTTTTTTACTTACCTTATTACAGAGGATAATATACTCACCTTTACATCCACTTCCTCCTTTCTCTGCCGCGGCCCGCGCCGTCACTTCCTGTCCCGCAATGCGTCCTGGGAGCTCTTACTCGTCGCTCCCAGGATGCAATGGGCAGTGACGTAGGCCGTCGGCCGCTCCTCTTATCGCGTTATTTCCAAACAGGAAATAACGCGATGATAGGCATCCCTATACTATGCCGATCGCATAGTACTGGGCATGCGCGAGATTTCGCGCTGCATTCCCCGGCCCCTCTCCTTCTCGAACCAGGAAGCAGGGCATTCATTAACACAGCGGCGCTCAGGAGACTTTTTAAAAAGTACGATTTTCTAATTGCCAATCGATTATTATACTGTAGAAAACAGGATTAGTTGATGTATGAAGGGGGGGGGGGGGTGACAGTTTGGGAGGTATTGGTAAAAAATTATTCTGTGGCCGGAACTCCACTTTAATTGTGGTAGGGCTGAGCGGCTTTGGGGGACGGGATTGGTGTGAATGAATCTCTGAACTGTATGTCACTGCTCTGTAAACTGTACAATGAAATCTCCAGGTTTATGGGTATTTTGTAAACCAGCCTTCACCAGAGATCCAGAGAAACCACTCATACATCAACAAAACAAATCCCTCTTGAAGAGCACAGTGCCAGTTTGAATCTGTTTGTACAGGCCGAAATCCAGGCCTGGAAGGAGATGACCTTTCTGTGGAAGGGGCTACAGCCTGATAAGGAATTGGCACTACACATAAACAAATCCCTGTGTTCTCAGACATATCACATTGCCGTACAGTCAATAAACTCCAGAAGGATATGTCAATACTCTGTTCCCATGGAAATACTTTCACATCGACATTTTACTGGGGAAGGGGGATACACTGCATTCCGCAATAAACGTTAGAGGGTGGTTGGATATGTAGGTAAAATCCAACCTCAAATTTTTAACTGACTTGTTGGGATGGCTTTGTTGATCAACGTGAAAGGAGAGTGTTAAGCCAGTGTTCTGCCAAAACATCCAACTTGCCATAATCTCCAACCACGTCACTTCCAGGGACTCTCCAGCAGCAATAATTGGAGATTTCGACCAGCTGGTGTATTCACAGGACAACCGCAGCATATACACTATGGTACACAATGAGTTGGTTGTTTTGACAGAACACCGGCAATAGGCTCCGATTTGACATGTGATTCGACATGACAAATCGCATGCCAAATCGGCACAATGTCAACAGGGCTTCATGTTCCATGAACGATACCCCAAAAAAGTTTGCAAAATGCAGTGCGCTTACCAGAATCACATTGCATGGGTGTTCATACCCATGCAATGCGATTAGGTGTGGAGAAAAAAGGGTCCTACAACATTTTGGTGCAAATGTGATGCAATTTGGGCCATACAAAATATATGGCTCAGATCGCATTGTACAGACATCACATGTGATGTGCACAGGAATGTGGTGCGTTTTTGGTACGAATAAATAGTGCTGAAGGGGTATGGCAAAGCCAGCTATACACAGTGCCAAGGGTTGCAGGAAAGAAATTTGCATGATCATCAACACAGACAGTGCTGGGAATCAGCAATTGTCTTGTCCTGAAGGGGGAGGGGAGCCGTTCCTGCCGGGAGAAGACAGTAGCAGCCGCAAGCAGCCACTTGCAATAATCGGAAGCAAATTCGGCAGGCTGGTTGTACCCAAGTTGATCGATCAATCAACTTGGTGCATTCAGCTTGCCCATTAACGGTTTGAATCTCGGCTGCTTGAGCAGGAAGCAGCCAAAATTCGAAGAGAGTTTGGCGGGTGTTCTACCGAAAACTCCAAATGGCCAAAATCTCCAACCACGACACTTCCAGTGACTCTCCAGCACCAATAATTGGAGATTTCAAGGAGTTGGTGATTTCACAGAACACCCGCAGCGTATACACTCTGGTACACAATATAATGAGGGCAGATTGTTAGTCCGCCCGCTAGTAATTAACAACATAGCCACCTCTAGGGCGGCGACAACTTTTTTCTTCCTTACCTGCGTGTTCTATCAAAACAATAAACTTGTTGTGTACTGTAGAGTATACGCTGCGGTTGCTCTGTGAAAACACCAGCTGGTCGAAATCTCCAATTATTGCCGCTGGAGAGTCCCCGGAAGTGACGTGGTTGGAGATTATGGCAAGTTGGAGTTTTTGGCTGAACACCGGTGTTCTATCAGATTACCGCTACCTATCAGATTCTGCAACTGGAAGTGACGTTCGGACGAGAACAACTTACTGCACATGAGCCATGCGTTCCAACATGGCCGCTATGCATTCCAGTAGGTTTCCTAATGTGACAGAACACGAAGTAGAGATGGACATCGTCTTGAATTTTACATTTATTTTAGCAGTAAACTCACCTTATATACTGAAATAAACGATTTCACCACTAAATAGTCTATTTCACTATATAATCAGTTTGTCGCTGAGCAATGCGGGGTGTACCAAGATGGCTGTTGCCACCTTCTACATGCAGGTTTCTTGCTGTACTTATTAGGATACAGTAATACAAATGTATTACTGATATTCAGTATATAAGGTGAGCTTACTGCTAAAATAAATGTAAAATTTAAGACTTGTGTGGGCGTAAGAAGATGTCCGCCTTTGCTTCGTCTTCTGTCACATTAAAAAACCTATTGGAACGCATAGTGGCCATGTTGAAACACATGACGCATGCACAGTAAGTTGTTCTAATCCCTACGTCACTTCCAGTTGCAGAATCTGATAGGTAGCGGTATTCTGACAGAACACCAGCAACAGCACCGGTTCACACTGAGGGCAGGTTTGAAATCATTCAGCTGAACGCGCACACAATTTCAAACTCGCATGTCAGTGCGACTTCGGGGGCGATTTGACAGACATTCGTAAGGGTTCATGCACAGATGTCTATTGAAATCGCCCAGAAGTCGCCAAAAGTAATGCAGAAACTACTGTTGGGAATCAGTGCGGCGCCGCAAAGTCAGGGTTGCACCAATTCGGACAGTGACGTTGACGGCAATAGGCTCTGATTTGGCATGTCAAATCTGCCCGATGTGAACGGGGGATTTAGCCCCGTACACACGAGTGGAGATTCGGCCGGGAATTTTCGTCCGACGACCGATCTGCCGATTTTCGGCTTGTTAGTATGGTGCTCTCGACAACCGACTCCGACTTTTCAGCCGAAAAAATCCTGGTGTGCAGGCTATATAATTTTTGTCCTCCGTCAAAACACGTCCCATTTTCGTGCAGTCAGTACAGATTTCGATGGGGAAAAATCTTATGAGCAAGACTGGGCATGCTCAGAGATGAAAGAACACATACAAAGCAATCCAACACATGACATCACTTCTGAAGTAGAATTCTGTCGTGCGGGAAAATTCGTGTGCAGTCTAGGCACATTCCAACCAACAGACACCACTCTGGACAAAAGACGGACGACCGGTCGGCGGAAATTCGTTGCGTGTGTACGAGGCTTTAATGTCGCATGAACGACTCCCCGCAACAGATTGCAAAATGCAGTGAGCTTGACAGAATAGCATGGGTGTTCATTATCCGCTCAATTAGTACCAACAATGGGAAACATACTGGGAAATGATGGCATTGAACCAGTACCATACCAGGTTACCACAGAACATCTTAAAGTTACAGCTACCCTGACCATGGTCAATCTGAGCAGCTGATAGCTTTATCAACACTATAAAGAGTCAAGACCTTTTTAGAGGGCTCTTATCTGGAAAGTTTTGCTCTTAACTGAGTCATTTATATAAACATCAGTATGGGATTTTCCCTGTCCAATAAACGAGCGCCAGCTGTTTTCAGCTAAGGAAAATCTCTCAGATCTCTTTGGTACATGTAATCCTAATCAAATACTCATACAGGCACTAAATATCCACTCAAGACTGCGGTATCAGCTTGCTCTGTGGTCTTCAACAAACAAACAAACTAGCACCATTTCAACCCGTTAATGATGTTACACATTACAAAATATCCCACTTGTTTCCCTATGAAATACTAGAAGGCTTACCCAGCTATTTAGCCTTCATAAAGAAGGATCCCCCAATGACTTTACGGATTTGGTCTCTCCCTGTTGCCCACGATTTTATATCAGGACAGGGTAATCAGTTCATACGCTTTGAAAATGCCCTAAATTGGAATTGGCAACCCATCATTGATCTAATCAATAAAATATTTCACACTTATCTCCCAAAAATTTGTATACTGGGCCAGTTTCAGCTTCTACAAGCCATTTCAGACCTCTATTGTTCTTGGCCAGAAGATTGGTGGCTTTGCCAAACACCTCCTACGGTTGACAGCTGGGTTAAGGAAGTCAACTCATACCTTGGATGGAAAAACTTGGGTATCAAAAATGGGTGTCACAGTCTGGAGTCAGGCTCGGAGAGCAGTAGTTTTAGCAGTAAAGAGGCACCCACCAACCAGCTGGATAAGTACAGAAGTGGGTCACCCTGGCAGCTGACATGGGCTCACATGAGGTGCAGAGTCTGAGTACTAACCAGTATTCACCAGAGCTTCTGATGGTGGATATGGGTTTTGCTGCGTGCCAGTACCAGATCACTGTCCTCAGGATCGCCCAATTAGGAGGTGAGCAAGTCGGGGTCCAGTAGCAGATATTAGGTATGGACAGATTATTGGCAAGGCCGATATATCGGGGGCTGATATGCACTTTCCCCGATATATCGGTATCGGCCCCGGAACTGGCCGATATTGCCGATATTTTTGTGACGTAATTCTGCCTTCTTAGGCCGCCTCCCTCACCTTGGACAGCCTCGTCTGGAGTCGGGACTAGTCTCGTGGGAGTGTATCACACCCATACACCCACCCACAGCAGCCCGGTGCCAGCCAGCCACCCACATCCACAGGCCCTGTACCAGCCAGCCACAGGTACTGTACCAGCAAGCCAGCCAGCCACCCACAGGCCCTGTACCAGCCAGCCAGCCACAGGCACTGTACCAGCAAGCCACAGGCCCTGTACCAGCCACTCACCCACAGGTCCTGTACCAGCCAGCCACCCACAGCCCCTGTGCCAGCCACCCACCCACCACAGGGTGCCAAACAGCCAGCCAACCACCGACAGGGTGCCAGACAGCCAGCCAGCTACAGGCACTGTACCAGTCAGCCGCCCACAGGCCCTGTACCAGCCGGCCACCCACCCATCACAGAATGGCAGCCAGCCAGCCACTCACCACAGGGTGCCAGCAAGCCAGCCACCACAGGGTGCCAGCCAGCCAGCTATTAAACATTAAACAAAAATTAAGATGTTCAGTACCAGATTTGTGTCAAAAATTGTCTTTATTTTTTAAAACGTTAAATGTACAAAATATCAGCCCATATCGGCCGATACCGATATTGTGTGACCAAAACATAACATTTCGGCCCTGAAAAAACAATATCGGTCTATCCCTAGCAGATATAGCAGGTAGGAATAAGCAGTTGTGTAGTCAGTAAACAAGCCAAAGGTTGGTAATGAATAGTTGCTGGTTGGGATCAAGCAGTAGTTAGGGAACAAGCCAAAAGGTCTGCAACGAATAGTAGCAAAGATACAGACGGTACCAGATATTGACTGGAGAGAGCACAAGAGGGAAAAAAAAGAGACATGGCTTAAATAGGAAGTTCATGGGAGGAGAAAATAGTTCAATCTTCAGCAGAAACCAGGCACAACGCAGGATCGCCCAA
Organism: Pelophylax lessonae; assembly: GCF_965119305.1. Taxonomy (NCBI): domain Eukaryota; kingdom Metazoa; phylum Chordata; class Amphibia; order Anura; family Ranidae; genus Pelophylax; species Pelophylax lessonae. The sequence continues at coordinate 275,339,913 of NC_138774.1, read as the reverse complement.
TGGATCAGACTGGACATTGTCCAGAATCTCAGGTGGCTCAGCAAGAGGAGAAATCGCTAGACACAGCAGAGGTTGTGGGTTTAGACCCAGATCCTGACAACAGGGCTGCCCCAATAAATTGGTAAGATGTGGTTAGGATGGTTAAACACAATAGAAGTGGCTCCAGCAAATATTTTATCCAGACTCTTGAGTTTGTAACTGTCATTATGGGGTTCTAGCAAAACAGATGTATCCTAATTGCTAGCATAGAAATATGGATGTTTTTTTATGATCTACTAAAGTGCATATCGAACGACGATTGTTAATATGGTGTCTATGGAGCAATTGTGTTTCTATCCCTTTATTGTTTACATCAAGGTTTCCCCTTCCCTAATGTAGTAGTTTCATCACTTCTGCACATGCCATGCTTTATCTACAGCAGTGGTCTCCAAACTGCAGCCCCTGGGCCTTTAAAATCGATTGCAGAGCGCGGCCATCTCCGTTGTGGGCGTCTGAAGCCGCTGTGTCCCCCGCTGTGTCCTTCTTCCTGGAACTAGCTACCCACAATGGCGATCGCAATCTCGCGCATGCGCTGTAGATTGCGATCGGCATTCTGAATAGCGGCCGGCCGTTCCCATTGCATCCTGGGATTGATGACGCTCATCTCCCAGGACGCAATGCGAAGGAGGAAGTGACGTCAGCAGCCGTGTCCGCAGAGGGAGGAAGAGGAAGTAAGGTAGGTATATTTGCATTAAAAACAAGGTAAGTGAAAAGAAAAAAAAATTGTCATTATCCAATTCTTTTTCAGGTACTTTAACCACTTGCCGACTGCCGCACGACTATTTACGTCGGCAGTCAGCCCCTCACAGGCAGATCGATGTAGGGCTACGTCACTAGCCTGTAAGGGTTTTGGGAGCGAGCGTGCGCCGCTGGATGCGCGCTCCCGCTCGGTCAAGGACCCCCCCCCGCGCTTGTGCCCGGTGGACCCGATGTCCGCCGGGCACTCGCGATCGTCCCTGACAGCGGAAGAAAGGCAGGCGGCTAATGTAAACAAAGCCGCCTGTCATTCTCCCCTGTGTAAGAATGGTGATCAAACGGTTCTACTATGTAGGACCGTTGATCACTGTTCTTACACATCAAGCCACAGCCAATCACAGTTAGAAACACGCCCCTAGGGACACACTTAGCCCCTCCCTCTCAAAAAAGTTAACCCCTTCACTGCCAGTGTCATTTTTAAAGTAACAGTGCATGTGTAAAGCACTGATTACTGTAGTAATGTCACTGGTAACCCCAAAAGTGTCAAAAATGTCAGTCAAGGGTCCGATCTGTCCACCGCAATGTCGCAGTCCCGCAAAAAAAAAAAATCGCAGATCGCCGCCATTACGCGTTAAAAAAAAAACAAAAACAACAAAAATGACAAAAATCTTTCCCTTAGTAAAGGCAATAACTTTTGCGCAAACCAATCAAAATACGCTTTTTGCGATTTTTTTTTACCAAACATATGGTAAACAAAAAAATTGGCCTAAAATGTTAAAAAAATTTGATTTTTACATTTTTTTTGGGGGGAATTTCATATAAAAAAATTTGAAAAATATTGTTATTTTTGCAAAATTTATGCTCTTTTTTTGTTTATAGCGCATGATCAAAAAATCGCACAGGTGATCAAATACCACCAAAAGAAAGCTCTGTTTGTGGGAAAAAAAGGACGCCAAATTTGTTTAGGTACAGCGTCGCACGACCGCGCAACTGTCCGTTAAATTAACGCAGTGCCGAATCGCAAAAGAGGCCCTGGTCAGGAAGGGGGTAAAATCTTCCGGGGCTTAAGTGGTTAAAGCAAGCGGACAAGCAAAAAATCATTTTTAGGGTGGAACTCTGCTTTACCTCCTGGGAAAATTAGACTGACATTTATACATACAGCTACCCTTCCATAAGCCATTATTGCTGCTAATAAATTGGTGAGCTGCTTGCAATATTTTCTTTTTGCTCTGGTTGACCCGCGCTTACATTAGATGTAGGTTCCACTAACGGGCAAAAATCTTCTTTTTTTAATGGATGGCTTTCTTGTTTATATTTTCAGGCATTCCTGCTATCAATTTCAACACAGATTTTAAAGGCTTTGGCCTAGCTTCACTTGCAACATGTTAAAACCAAATGTCCTACAAACGAGGGTATTTCCAGTAAGTCGTTAATCTTCTACTAGTGAATTTAAAACTGCATCCTTTGAGTCATCAGCTGTCAGCGGGGTGAATGTGGAAAAAAAAATTGCTGGGTAAAAAAAAATAAAAAAATCGGGAACAAAATGACGTGGGGTCCCCCTCCCAAATCCATACCAGGCCCTTTGGGTCTGGTATGGATTTGAAGGGGAACCCCTCGCCATAATAAAAAAAAATACTATGCCCCCCCCCCCCCCAAATCAGTACCAGACCCTTATCTGAGCATGCAGCCCGGCAGGTCAGGAAAGGGAGGGGCGAGTAAGCACCCCCCATGGGAGGGTGCTTTATTGCAGGGGGGCTCTGCCCCCCATCCCAAAGCAACTTGCCCCCATGTTGATGCATGGGGACAAGGGCCTCTTCCTTACAACCCTGGGCTGTGGTTTTGGGGGTCTGCAGGCAGGGTGCTTACATCTGAATCTGGATGCCCCAGATCCTGACCCCCCCTATGTGAATGAGCATAGAGTAAATGCCAAAGGGTTTGGTATGGATCGGGGGGAACCCCGCATTGTTTGTTTCCCAATTTATTTATTTTTTTTATGCTGGCAATGTTTTTTTTACATTCAGCTGTCAAGGATGCGGTGGCCGGCTTCCTGGCCCCCTCCTTAGCAACCCGCTATACACAGTGTGTTAAAGTGAATAAAAAAACGCATCAAAAACGCAACACTTGCATTTTTGGTGCTGCTCCATTGAAGTCTATTACAGGCAAAATGCAATCTGCTGCGGGGAAAAACAGTCCCTGACCCTTTTCAAAAACGCACCAGCTGAAAAACGCATAGATGTGAATGTGTACCATATTAAAACAATGTTAACCACTTAACGACGGCCCACCGCAGTTTTACTGGTCCTGGGCAAAGCAACGTTATACTACGTCGCTCGCTCAGAAGACTCTAAGGGGCGCTCTCGCCCCGCTCGTTAGCTGGGGAGCCAGCGCGTGTGACCGGCGGCTCCAAAGGCCGCCGGCCACTCGCGATCTCACACAGCAGAGAGAGAAGGACAGACAGCTGATGTAAACACAGCCGTCTGTCATTCTCCCTGAAGTGATCACAGAGGCTATGTGATCCTGCTATGTAGGATCGTATGTCTCTGTGATTACTTCACAAGCCACGCCCCCTGACAGTTAGAATTACGCCCCTAGGAAAACATTTAACCCCTTGATCACCAGTACAGTTAACCCCTTCCCTGCCAGTGTCAGTTTCACAGTAACCGTGCATATTTTTAGCACTCATTACTGTAGTAATGTCACCGGTACCCCAAAAAGTGTCAAAAATGTCAGTTAGGGGTCCGATTTGTCCGCCGCAATGTCGCAGTCCTGCAAAAAAGCGCAGATCATTACTAGTAAAAAAAACAAAAAAAAAAAACAATAAAAATGACATAGATCTTTCCCGTAGTTAGTAAACGCAATAACGTTTGCGCAAACCAATCAAAATAAGCTTATTGCGATTTTTTTTTACCAAAAATATGTAGCAATATAACAAATTAGCCTAAAATGTTAAAAGATTTAGATTTAGATTTTTAGATATTTTTTTTTTGAGAATTTCATATAAAAGAATAAAAGAATGTGAAAAATATTGTTCTTTTTTCAAAATTGTCGCTTTTTGTTTATAGCGCAAAAAATAAAAATCGCACAGGTGATCAAATACCACCAAAAGAAAGCTCTGTTTGTAGGAAAAAAAGGACGTCAATTTTGTTTTGGGTACAGCGTCGCACGACCGCGCAATTGTCCGTTAAAGTAACGCAGTGCAGGATCGCAATAGCAAATCCTCCGATCTTAAAGCGGAGTTCCACCCAAAAGTGGAACTTCCGCTTTAGGGAGTCCTGACCCCCCGACATGCCACATTTGGCATGTCATTTTTTGGGGGGGGGAGCGGGTACCTAGTTTTGACAGGTACCCGCTCCCACTTCCGCTCGGAGCGCCGCGGCGCCCTGAGCGGAAGTTCTCCTCTCCCCCTCCCTCCCTGCAATCTTCTGGGACACGTCAGAGGTCCCAGAAGATTGCTGGCCAATCACGGCGCGCAGCGCGACTCGCGCATGCGCAGTGGGTACCCGGCTGTGAAGCCGCAAACTTTAACAGCCGGGTGCCCACAGCAGTGATGCCGGCGCCGAGGGAGAGGATCGAGGCTTCCGGCGGCCGCATCGCTGGACCGTTGGACAGGTGAGTAAATGGCTGGAACTCCGCTTTAAAGTGGTTAAATGGACTGTAGTGCATTTCTGCAAACTGCACTAAAAAACGCATAGGTGTGAACGCGGGGTTAAACCGCACACTGCCTGGCTATTGCGACATCCGAATCTGCGGATCAATTTTGGAAATGGTAGCGTCGACATACGAAATCGCGATCTGTGAAAACTGAGCAGTCGAGCTGTGCGTGTGCCCGTGCGACCCATCCAGTACAAGGGATGCCCGCGAGGACAAAAGATGCCTGTACTTTTCAGCTGGCACAGAAGACAACAGGGCCTGCAAAAGATCCATTCAGTCCACATCCGGCTGACAGGCTCCCCGTGACTTTCCTGTTTTTGCGACCCTTTTTCTATTTTGTTTTCTTTTGAAAGCCCAAACTTAGTGCACCCCCCCCTCCCCCTCCTCCTCCTCCTCCTCCCTCATTTTTTTGGCTGAGGACCATTCCAAAGAGTGGCGAGAAGCGTCAAAGATGTGGATCTCCTGAGCTGCGTGCTCAGCATATGTTACAGGAAAGAACTATTTTCGGCGTTAGCTCTTGAAAGAGAAGTGGAGCCTCTCTCCCTAGGGGAGGTGATAAGAATGCAGGAGGCCTGATACACAAGCCTTCCACTTCAAATGCTCAAGGACTGCGCTGCCGAGCACGCTTCACATGGGCGATGGGTGAATTATTGCTCATTAAAATGAAAGAGATGCAGATTTTCTGAACGTTGCAGTGATCTATGCCACCGAGACACGTTGTTCAGCAGATGGCCTCCCTGAACACGGCCCTTGGGTATACATTATAGATTGGAGTGGGAACAGTGTTAGGCAATATTATCCTACAATGTGCATTTACTGCTCAACATGTTATACAGCCAACATGGGCTGCGTCTGGGTTCCAGAAACACGCTTACTTTTCAAATAAATCAGCCTTTATCACATGTATGCATTGACTTCATAAGGCAGAGTGCAGCAATCATTTATAAAGAGGAGCAACTCAAAGTAGCCAATCAGAAATGTTCTCTTAACTGTTCTTCAGTGTCCTAGTTATTATCAAACTAAAACCGTAAAGTTAGGATTTTGGAACCATACATCCCATGTTTTAGTAAACTTGGAAAGATAAGAGGATCTTAGGCATGAGCGTCCGCATTGGGGGGGCAAGGGCCCCCCTGGAGTCTCAACCTCCCCTTTAACCACTTGCCAACCGCCGCAAGTATATATACTGCGGTGGTCATCCCCGTGCAGGCAAAGTGACGTACCGGTACGTCAATAGTCTGTGAGCCAATAGGGGGCGAGTGCGCGCCACCGGAGGCGCGCTCCCGCCCCCGCTCGTTCACGGACACCTCCGCGCGACCGACGGACCCAAAGTCACTCGCGATCGTCGGATGCAGAGGGAGAAAGGCAGGCGGCTAATGTAAACACAGCCGCCTGTCATTCTCCCTTGTGTAACAGCAGAGATCAAACGGTCCTACTATGTAGGACCATTGATCTCTGCTGTTACACACACAGCCACATCCCTGCACAGTTAGAAACACGCCCCTAGGGACACACTTAACCCCTCCCTCTCCAATAAAGTTAACCCCTTCCCTGCCAGTGTCATTATTACAGTAACAGTGCATATGTATAGCACTGATTACTGTAGTAATGTCACTGGTACCCCCAAAAGTGTCAAAAATGTCAGTCAAGGGTCCGGTCTGTCCGCCGCAATGTCACAGTCCGGCAAAAAGAAAAATCGCAGATCGCCGCCATTACTCGTTAAAAAAAAAACAACAAAAATGACAAAAATCTTTCGTAGTTAGTAAACGCAATAACTTTTGCGCAAACCAATCAAAATACACTTATTGTGATTTTTTTTACCAAACATAGGTAGCAGAAAACAAATTGGCCAAAAATGTTAAAAAATTTAGATTTTTACATTTTTTTGGGGAATTTCATATAAACAAATGTGAAAAAAATTGAAAGTGAAATTTTTTTTTTCGTTTATAGCGCATGATCAAAAAATCGCACAGGTGATCAAATACCACCAAAAGAAAGCTCTGTTTGTGGGAAAAAAAGGACGTCAAATTCGTTTAGGTACAGCGTCGCACGACCGCGCAATTGTCTGTTAAAGTCACGCAGTGCCGAATCGCAAAATAGGGCCTGGTCAGGAAGGGAGTAAAATCTTCCGGGGCTTAAGTGGTCCTGTCTGGTCCTGTGCCCGTGTATGTTTTTAAAAACTAAGCCATTCTTTACCAGTTTTCAGAACACCGATTGCCGCTCACGTGACCCGCCAGCTCCCTCCTATCCCTGTCTGACAGCTACCTGCAGTGGGCGGGCTGAGGATTCCCTGCTGACATCAGTTGGGAGGGAGGAGAAGAGGCCGAGAGGAGGAGAGAGGCAGCGGGTCACGTGAGCGACGATCAGCGCTCTGATAAAAGAGAGGCTTATTTTTCCCCTTTAAAATGTAGTGAGTCTCGGCTCGCACAGTAACTGACATCAGCAGCCGCACATACCACTGTCCTCAGCCCCAGGCCCCGGTGCTATCATTCCAGGAGAGGGGGAGCCTGGGGCAAGGAAAATGAGGAGATTTATGGCACGTGACGTCACAGCACATACTGACCTCACGTGCATACATGCGCCGCCTGCACGGATCAAAAACAGAGAGGGTCGGCTTTGCTTTTGCATCAGGTTTCCCAAACCTTTGAATGCCTACGCTTTATGTGATAACGACTAGCCCCCCCCATGAGCGCCCATCAGTGAAACCAATCAGTGCCTATTAGTGATGCTTGTCAGTGCTGCCTTTCAGTGCCTGTTCATCAGTGCCGCCTATCAGTGCTGCCTATCAGTGCCCATCAATCCTGCCCATCAGTGCGGCATATTAGTGCCTCCTCATTAGTGCCACCTAATCAGTGCAGCCTATCTGTGCCACCTATCACTGCGGGATATTTGTACCTCCTCATTAGAACCATCTAATCAGCAGAGATGTATAGTAACTAAGTAGAACTACTTCACTACTGTACTTAAGTAGCGAAAGGCGGTATCTGTACTTTCCTGGAGTAGAATTTCTTTCTCCTACTTCCACTTTTACTTCACTACATTTTTTCAATGATTTCAATACTTCTACTCCGATATTTTTTTTTGTGCTGCATAGTTACTCGTTACAATTATAAAAATGACCACTGCCAGAACAGTAGATGGCAGGTTTCATGAAGCTCAAAACATGTGTATTATCAGCGCATACGAAAATAAATGCTACTGTATGTATAAATAAAAGCTGCATTTGAAATAATAAAAAACAATATGATCTTCAAACTTTTGACTTCTTTCTTTAATAACTACATAACACAGTACTTGTACTTTTACTTTCAGTACTTGAGTAGCAACATTTAAAAAAAAAAAACTACTTGCAATACTTAAGTACAAAAAATGTGGAATACTTTAGTACTTCTACTCAAGTCACTTTTTAATCGAGCACTTCCACTTCTACTCAAGTCAGTTTTTGATCGAGTACTTGTACTTTTACTCAAGTATGGGTTTTGAGTACTTTATACAACTCTGCTAATCAGTGCCCATCAGTGCAGCCTATCCGTGCCACCTATCAGTGCAGCATATTTGTGCCTCCTCATCAGTGTGACCTAATCAGTGCCGCCTATCCGTGCCGCCTATCAGTGCCACCTATCAGTGCAGCATATTAGTGCCTCCTCATCAGTGCAGTCTATCAGTGCCGCCTCTTCAGCGCACATCAGTGAAGGAGAAAAATTACCTGACAAAATAAGAAAAACTTTCTTTATTTTTCAAAATGTTGTCTTTTATAATTTTTTTTTAACAAAAAATAGATAAAAAACCCAGCAGTGATTAAATACCACCAGAGGAAAGCTCTATTTGTGTGAAAAAAAAGATAAAAATGTCATATGGGTACAGCATGACCGCGCAATTGTCATTAAAATGTGACAGCGCTGAAAATTGGCCTGGGCAGGAAGGAGGGGGGAAAGTGCCGGTAGGCAAGTGGTTAAGAGGCTCTAAATTCTTGTACATAGAAAAAAAGGACTCCTGCGCTTGAGGGATTGCCATAGGGCGGGTATCCTGAGAATGTGATTCAGGTTTAATGGACGTTGTCCCGGTCGTGCTGCCACTCTCAACAGGTCGTGGTAACCCAAACAGACTCTAGGGACAGAAGGCTCACCAGCCTAGCGCATTATCTTTAAAACAATTTATTAAAATTAAATAATATACATATTATACTCAAAAAGCAATTGTGAAACACGGGCAAACATGTACAATAAAGGACCACCAAGAATCTCCACTGAGCATCCTCTGCTGGTGCAGGCCGTGGTGGGATGTGGACCTCCAAAGAACCGCTTACGTGTTTCGGGGTGTGCCCCCTTCATCAGAGCTAGTTGGAGGTGTGAGTGGTGGGGCTTTTTGCATTCTAAAGAGGTCACCTGATAAACCGCATATGCTACACTTATTGGTGATAGGTTATTGATTATCCTCCGCTTGTGATTCCAGTGGCCACCGCCCCGCCCAAGTCTCCTGCTCACCTTGCCTAGGGTGGTAGACCTGGGAGTGGGAAGCAGCTAGCCCATTTCTACCAGCTCTAGAGAAGGCCACCAGTTCCTTTTAATCCTTGATGAACCCAACCATAGTCAGGAGGGGATCTCTCTGGCAGTGGTTGGCAAATCCGCGACAATATGTACTTCCATTAATGTTGATATCCCTGATGTCTGGACTGCAACAGATAACTCCCTATAACCACTTCTGTATATACTCAGTTACTGTGGTCACCCTAAGAAGCTCCAGTCCAGGTGTGTCCTCCGCTCACTTGTTGAAATAAGAAGTGATAAAAAAAAACTTTAAAAAAACAAAGCTTTGGCTGGAGTTCTACTTGAACTGGAAAGATGTTTAATGGATTTTCAAGAATGTTATTCCAGATCTGTATCACTTGGACAGTCAGTTCTATAAAATTTCAAGAAAGTTATTAAAATCCCTGCCAATCATAACCCAGATGATGTTGACTAAGGACAAATCAGACAACCAAACAATAGAGTCTCATCTGTGCTAAACTCTGGCCTAGTGATGAGGTTGAAATAATGCCCTTTTTCATTATTAATCCATCTTATTGAGTTTTGAATACGTTTTAACATAGCAAGAATTACATCTTTATTTGTGTTTATGACAAGTATGAAAAGCTTTACCCATCAATCATATTTCTTACTGCCACTAAGCAATGTGGCTAGGTTCTCATTGATGTTGTCCTTACAAAGTCTGTGCATTTTGTAGGTTAAATAGGGTATTGCGTTAATGGAGTAGGGTATTGCATTAGTGGGGTAGGGTATTGCGTTGGTGGGGTAGAGTATTGTGTTGGTGGAGTAGGGTATTGTGTTGGTGGAGTAGGATATTGCATTGGTGGAGTAGGGTATTGTGTTGGAAGAGTAGCGTATTGCATTGGTGGAGTAGGGTATTATGTTGGTGGAATGGGGTATTGCATTGGTGGAGTAGGGTAATGTGTTGGTGGAGTAGGATATTAAGTTGGTGGAGTAGGGTATTGTGTTGGTGGAGTAGGGTATTGCGTTGGTGGAGTAGGGTATTGTGTTTGTGGAATAGGATATTGTGTAGGTGGAATAGGGTATTGTGTTGGTGGAGTAGGGTATTGTGTTGGTGGAGTAGGTTATTGTGTTGTGGAATGGGGTATTGTGTTGGTGGAGTAGGGTATTGCGTTGGTGGAGTAGGGTATTGCGTTGGTGGAGTAGGGTATTGCGTTAGTGGAGTAGGGTATTGTGTTGGTGAAATAGGGTATTGCATTGGTGGAGTAAGGTATTGCGTTGGTGGAGTAGGGTATTGTGTTGGTGGAGTAGGGTATTGTGTTGGTGAAATAGGGTATTGTATTGGTGGAGTAGGGTATTGTGTTGGTGGAATAGGGTATTGTGTTGGTGAAGTAGGGTATTGTGTTGGTGGAGTAGGGTATTGCGTTGGTGGAGTAGGGTATTGCGTTGGTGGAGAAGGGTATTCTGTTGGTGGAGTAGGATATTGTGTTGGTGGAGTAGGGTATTGCGTTGGTGGAGTAGGGTATTGTGTTGGTGGAGTAGGGTATTGCGTTGGTGGAGTAGGGTATTGCGTTGGTGGAGTAGGGTATTGCGTTGGTGGAGAAGGGTATTGTGTTGGTGGAGTAGGGTATTGTGTTGGTGGAGTAGGGTATTGCGTTGGTGGAGTAGGGTATTGGCGTTGGTGGAGTAGGGTATTGCGTTGGTGGAGAAGGGTATTGTGTTGGTGGAGAAGGGTATTGTGTTGGTGGAGTAGGGTATTGCGTTGGTGGAGTAGGATATTGTGTTGGTGGAGTAGGGTATTGCGTTGGTGGAGAAGGGTATTGCGTTGGTGGAGTAGGGTATTGTGTTGGTGGAGTAGGGTATTGTGTTGGTGGAGTAGGGTATTCTGCTGGTGGAGTAGGGTATTGGAGTAGGGTATTGCGTTGGTGGAGTAGGGTATTGCGTTGGTGGAGAAGGGTATAGTGTTGGTGGAGTAGGGTATTGTGTTGGTGGAGTAGGGTATTGCGTTGGTGGAGTAGGATATTGCATTGGTGGAGTAGGGTATTGTGTTGGTGGAGTAGGGTATTACGTTGGTGGAGAAGGGTATTGCGTTGGTGGAGTAGGGTATTGCGTTGGTGGAGTAGGGTATTGCGTTGGTGGAGAAGGGTATTGTGTTGGTGGAGTAGGGTATTGTGTTGGTGGAGTAGGGTATTGCGTTGGTGGAGTAGGATATTGTGTTGGTGGAGTAGGGTATTGCGTTGGTGGAGAAGGGTATTGCGTTGGTGGAGTAGGGTATTGTGTTGGTGGAGTAGGGTATTGTGTTGGTGGAGTAGGGTATTCTGCTGGTGGAGTAGGGTATTGGAGTAGGGTATTGCGTTGGTGGAGTAGGGTATTGTGTTGGTGGAGTAGGGTATTGCATTGGTGGAGTAGGGTATTGTGTTGGTGGAGTAGGGTATTGTAGTAGTGGAGTAGGGTCTTGTGTTCTTGGAGTTCACTCAGTCTGAGACTGTATCGAGAACTAACAGAGTGGGGAGATGGTTTTCCCTGCAGTTCTAGTCACTGGTTTTAGGTGTACAGATCCAGACTGGGCAAACCGTCTTTTATTTGCTCAGCCTCAGCCCTATAATATCAAGTCTTGTTAGAGTGAGGCTATCCAGTAAATTGGGGTGGCAAGATGACTGAACTAAGGAGGCAAGAGTAGACATCCATCCTGGCCTAACATGTCTTATACTTAAGGTTCCAAAAGCATAGCTCCAATAACAGATGATGGATAGCGTTCTGAAATCGCTGACAGATCCCCCCTTTCTCTTACTTTTCTTTACACATGCAGTTCAATGAGCTTGACCCAAAGGAAAGCAGAACTTGGAACAATGCTCTAGTCTTCACTACTCTACGGTGCAATCCTCCCCTGTATGCTACAAGAGATCAAATATTCTCTGCAGGGGTCATGTCAATGGATAACACTGTACTGGGAATTTGAAACCCTTCCTTGAGCAAACGACTATTGATGAATTGTTATACAAGTGACTTGTCATGGTGACAGATCTGATTTGGTGTAAGGTCATCCATCTTGTGAATGCTGCCCTAACCATCTATCCTCGATCTTCACAATCTGCATGTTCTGTTAGATCTTCACCCCCTTTTCTGGCAAGTTCTCTCTTGTTTATTACATACACAGTTAGGTCGAAAAAGATGAAAGTCCATTTAGATAAATCAATAGATTAAATAAATAAATAAGGAGAAATCCTCTATATCAGGGGTGGGGAACCATTTTTCTGCCAAGGGCCATTTGGGTATTTATAAAACCATTCGGGGGCCGTACAAAATTATCACCTTAAAAATTAGCCTGTTATATTTGGTCAAACATTTAATTAACTCACCCCTAATGTGATGGCTGCAACTGCTTCTCTTTGGTGATGAGTGTGAGGTTAGCTGGTATTGATGATGTTGCTACTCGCAACAGGTTTCCCAGGTTTGCGTCGGTCAGTCTGGAGCGCAGTCGACTTTTTTGTGGTGGTAAGTTTTGAAAAGAACTGCTGGCAGGTACTGCTGGTGGGTACTGCTGGCTCAAGCTGGTACTGCTGGCTTGTACTCTGCTGCGCCTGCGAGTGCTGCTGGCTCAGGCTGATACTGCTGGGGGTACTGCTGGCTGGTACTGCTGACTCAGGCTGGTACTATGCTGTAGGTACTGCTATGGGTACTGCTGGCTCAGGCTGGTACTGATGGCTGGTACTGTGCTGTGGGTACTGCTGGCTCAGGCGGGTACTGCTGTGGGTACTGCTGGCTCAGGCTGGTACTGCTGGCATGTACTGCTGGCTGGTACTGTGCTGTAGGTACTGCTGGCTGGTACTGTTGTAGGTACTGCTGACTCTGGCTGGTACTGCTGGTTCTGCTGTGTGTACTGCTGGTTCTGGCTGATACTGCTGGCTAGGAGAAGTGTAGCAGCGCCACGCTGGAGGAAGAGGTGATGTTTCCTGTATTAGTCACAGGCGGAGTGCATTTGATATCACTCCGCCTGTGACTCACTCAGACTGTAATAATGGAGCAGGAACTATATAGGAAGCATTGGCTCCATTCTGACAGATCAGCTGAGAGACACAGACTCAGCTGCATGGGGGGCCGGACCAGATGACTTCGGGGGCCGCATACGGCCCCCGAAACGTAGGTTCCCCACCCCTGCTCTATATAGACAATCTTATACCCACAGTTGATCCAGAGGAGACCATAATAAAAGCAAAAACAGGCAATCAGATATTCCTTGGATCAACTGCCTGTAGTGTTATTATCTATATTAGTTGCCTAAAGCCCCGTACACACGCTACGAATTTCCGCCGACCGGTCGTCCGTTTTTTGTGGCATGCTAGTCTGATGTGGAAAGCGTAAAACCCCGTACACGCGATCAGATTATCGAACGATCTGTCGTCCGTTTTTTGTGGCATGCTAGTCTGATGTGGAAAGTGAAGAGGTTTTTTTCATACGAATTTTCCCGTATGACAGAATTCTACTTCAGAAGTGATGTCATGTGTTGGATTGCTTTGTATGCGTTCTTTCATCTCTGAGCATGCCTAGTCTTGCTCTTAAGATTTTTTTCCGTCGAAATCGGTACTAATGAGACGAAAATCGGACGTTGTATTACGGACAACAAAAATTGTATAGCCTGCACATCAGGATTTTGCAAGCCGAAAAGTCGGAGTCGGCTGTCGAAAGCACCGTACTAACAATCCGAAAATCGGCAGATCGGTCGTCGGACGAATTTTCCCTTCCGAATTTCTTATCGTGTGTACGGGGCTTAACTCTTTGGGTGATTGCGTGTGAACTTCAAACATATCAGTCTGCGCATTTCTAACTAGGCAAGATGTTGATTGGTGATTATTTTCTATTCTGTCTTATTGGCATTTGGAACATTAAGGCTGGATTCATGCCTTTGTACTTGAGATGTCACACATTAAAACTGTATTGCAGTGTGTTGCCATCCATATTTAACGGCACCCTAGTGCACACGTACAATAAAAAACAAATGCATTTGTGCTATAGCGTACCACAACACACAGATGTGAATGCTCACAGTCTCTGCTCTAATTCATCCCAAAGGTGTTCTATTGGGTTGAGGTCAGGACTCTGTGCAGGACAGTCAAGTTCCTCCACCCCAAGCTCGCTCACCCATGTCTCTATGGACCTTGCTTTGTGCACTGGTACACAGTCATGTTGGAACAGGAAGGCGCCATCCCCAAACTGTTCCCATAAAGTTGGGAGCATGAAATTGTCCAAAATGTCTTGGTATGCTGACACCTTCACCGGAACTAAGAGGCAAACCAACCCCTGAAAAACAACCCCACACCATAATCCTCCCTCCACCAAATGATTTGGACTAGTGCACAAAGCAAGGTCCATAAAGACATGGATGAGCAAGTTTGGGGTGGAGGAACTTGACTGGCCTGCACCTCAACCCAATTGGGTTGAGTAACTCGCTCATTCATGTCTTTATGGACCTTGCTTTGTGCACTGGTCCAAATCATTTGGTGGAGGGGGATTATGGTGTGGGGTTGTTTTTCAGGGGTTGGACTTGGCCCCTTGTGAAGGGAACTCTTAAGGCATACCTAGACATTTTGGACAATTTCATGCTCCCAACTTTATGGGAACAGTTTGGGGATGGCCCCTTCCTCATCTAACATGGCTGCACATTAGTGCACAAATCAAGGTCTATAAAGACATGGATGAGCAAGTTTGGAGTGGAGGAACTTGACTGTCCTGCCCAGGGTCCTGACCTCATCCTGATAGAACACCTTTGGGATGAATTACAGAGGAGACTGCGAGTAAGGCCTTCTCGTCCAACATCAGTGACTGACCTTACAAATGCACTTCTGAAACAATGGTCAAACATTCCCATAGACACACTCCTAAACCTTGTGGACAGCCTTCCCAGAAGAGTTGAAGCTGTTATAGCTGCAATGGGTGGGCCAACTCAATATTGAACCCTACGGACTAAGACTGGGATGCCATTAAAGCTCATGTGTGTCCCAATACTTTTGACAATATACAGTAATATATATAGCTTTTTTTTTTTTTTGCATGAGCTGGACTTTGAAAACATTTGTTCATTTTCCAAAGTCTCTGAAAAAGTTGTCCCTGGAGAGGTCATTGTTTTTCAGCTTTGACCAAAGAGCCAACTGGGGGACCCCAAAGCATCTGCACGTCAGATGAAATGTCCGGCATTCCTTCTTTTTAGATGGCTCTATATGTAATTACGGAAAGCTGTGTTCTTTTTAACCACTTGCCGACCAGCCGTCGTACTTATACTGCAGCGGGTCGGCTCTGTTCCATGAAACGACGTACCTGTACGTCGTTTCATGTAGCAGTTAGTGGGGGCACCCGGAGGAGTGAGCACGTGCCGATTGGCTAGAGGGGGAGCCTATCAGGGGGTCTGGTGGACGCAAAGTCTGCCGGGCATCCGCGCTCACTCCCCATTGAGACAGTGTCTGTCAGTGATGAACACAGGGATCCTCTGTGTTCATCCAGTAGGTAAATCCCCCTCAAAGTTAGAAAACACCCCCTAGGGACACATTTAACCCTTTGATTAGTGCCAGAGAGACAGAAAAGGCGGTGTGCCCTTGTAAAAACGGCACACCGCTGTTCTGTCAGTGATGGACACAGGGATCCTCTGTTCCTTCTATTTAGGAACACAAGTCTCTGTGCTCATCCAGTGAAGACAACCCACATACAGTTAGAAAGCACCCCCTAGGGACACATTTAACCCTTTGATTAGTGCCAGAGAGACAGAAAAGGCGGTGTGCCCTTGTAAAAATGGCAGACCGCTGTTCTGTCAGTGATGGACACAGGGATCCTCTGTTCCTTCTATTTAGGAACACAAGTCTCTGTGCTCATCCAGTGAAGACAACCCACATACAGTTAGAAAGCACCCCCTAGGGACACATTTGACCCTTTGATTAGTGCCAGAGAGACAGAAAAGGCGGTGTGCCCTTGTAAACATGGCACACCCCTGTTCTGTCAGTGATGGACACAGGGATCCTCTGTTCCTTCTATTTAGGAACACAAGTCTCTGTGTTCATCCAGTAAATACAACCCCCACACAGTTAGAAAGCACACCTAGGGACACATTTAACCCTTTGATCACCCCTAAGGTAACCCCTTCCCTGCCAGTGTCATTATTACAGTAACAATGCATATTTTTAGCACTGATTACTGTAGTAATGTCACTGGTCCCCCCAAAAGTGTCAAAAATGTCAGTCAAGGGTCCGATCTGTCCGCCGCAATGTCTCAGTCCTGCTAAAAATCGCAGATCGCCGCCATTACTAGTAAAAAAAAAAAAAAGAATAAAAATGACATAAATCTTTCCCCTAGTAGATAACTTTTCCGCAAACCAATCAATATACACTTATTGGGATTTTTTTTTTACCAAAAAATATGTAGCAGAATGCAGATTGACCTAAAATTATGAAAATTATGAAAAAATGGCTGTGTGTTGAGTTATTTTGAGGGGACAGAAAATTCACACTGTTATACAAGCTGTACACTCACTACTTTACATTGTAGCAAAGTGTCATTTCTTCAGTGTTGTCACATGAAAAGATAGAATAAAATATTTACAAAAATGTGAAGGGTGTACTCACTTTTGGGAAATACTGTATAGATATACCCACGCCGGTAAAAACAGTCAGTATATGCAGTAAAGCATGCTTGTTATTCCCACTGTGGAACCTTAGGGGTTAATTCTCCGTATTGTGTAAAAAGACTGTTTGATCCTGTCCTCTCTGATCCTTCCCTTCTTGTACTGTCCCCAATCCATCTCCTGATAGTACAGAGCCCTAGGAGGCACTCTGCACATGCTCAGTTTGGTGTTTATTGCTAGAAATGTTTTTTTTTTTGTTTTCTAGGGAGGGTGCATGTGATCAGCACAGGGCCAATCAGCACTGTCCAGACAGAGGGTCAGGAGTCATGCAGCCTCATAGGACAGTCAGACAGGTGAATGTAGATGCCAAATCGCCATGCATAAAAACACACTCATTAACATGCAATACACTCAATTTCAAATGCCACAACACTTGGATACCAACTGAAAATAAGCCTTTGAGTTAAACTTATTGAGCGTTGCTAGTGAAAATGTAATCAAATAGAGATCCTAAATTGATAACAGATATTTTTATAATGCTCTGATATTTATAGATGACACAGATTCTACCGTATTTCCATATATTGGGCTGTGAAACCCCAGTTACAAAATCCGTCTTTAGCTTAGCAGCTGTTCTAAATGAGCAATTAGAATTAACGGTAACAAGAAAAAAAAAAAAAGAAAGTCTATTAGCACAGTAAATGCAACCAATAACACAGGGCGAAATATACAAAAAGACAAACAAAATGCTTCCAAAATAACTTTCACTGCTATCCTGGGAGCCTATCTTGGCCTGTCCCTGTGCAATGCTGCATTTAATTAGCGCAAATTGTAGTCATGTGACTTCTCTCGTTAAATATACTGTCAGGCTGTCAATGTTCTGTAAAAATCCAGAGCTTGCTTTATCTAATGGGATGGCACAACAGCTGAACACTGATGCCCTCTACAGGTAGTCAGAACACTTTACACCACCCAGAACATACTGCGCAGTGCGACTTTATATAAGCAGTTTGTGAAAATTTGTGTCCATTGCCAAAATGATATAGGACCATAGTTGCGTATTTATCATATATATATAAATGTAAAGCAATACATTTGGGGGTTAAAAATACGAAAGCAAGTTACTCGCTAGGGGGAGAACCAGGGCCGGCCTTAGGTGTTCAGGCGCCCTGTGCGAGCTAATCCTGTGGCGCCCCCCCCCCCACCGTGCGCGTGACACCCCCCCCCCCCGCACATTTTCTTGCACTTTTTTGCACTTTATTTGACTTTTCTTTTTATGATCACTAATAACTTAGCCCCGCTTACATTAGAGACCCCTTACAGAGCCCCCCTTACATCAAAGACCCCCTTACATTAGAGACCCCCACAGAGCCCCCCGTTACATCAGAGACTCCCCCCACAGAGCCCCCCTTACATCAGAGACCCCCCCCCACACAGAGCCCCTCTTACATCAGAGACCCCCACACAGAGCTCCCCTTACATCAGAGACCCCCCCACACAGAGCCCCTCTTACATCAGAGACCCCCACACAGAGCTCCCCTTACATCAGAGACCCCCCACACAGAGCCCCCCTTACATCAGAGACCCCCACACTGAACCTCCAGGCCGTGGTCGCTGCTTACCTCCCGCTGAGCGGCCTGCTCATCTGCGAGCTGATGATGGCCGCACGGCGCCCCTTTTGCCCATGGCACCCTGTGCGGCCGCACAGCTCGCACACCCCAAAGGCCGGCCCTGGGGAGAACCTTTGGGGGATTCTAAGATGGAAAAGGATCGGTGGGTCCTAGTAGACAACAAGCTCAGCAATGGCATGCAATGCCAAGCTGCTGCAAGCAAAGCCAACAGAATATTGGCATGTATAAAAAAAGGGGCAGAAAAATATACCGTGATAAGTGTGCCGTCGTCCCAATATAATTATATTCAAAAAACCAAAAGGAAAAAAGGCGGCACTGTATTGGCACTAAATGAAGGGATGTGCAAAAGTATTTACACCTTTGTTAAAAAATACATCTTTATTAACAAATTAAAAGAACAAAAACAGGGGATTCGTTCCAGAGATAAAACTATAATTGCCACTTTA
This sequence comes from Pelophylax lessonae, assembly GCF_965119305.1. Lineage (NCBI taxonomy): Eukaryota > Metazoa > Chordata > Amphibia > Anura > Ranidae > Pelophylax > Pelophylax lessonae. The sequence goes on along the minus strand of NC_138774.1, from coordinate 275,321,360 downwards.
CAAGACCCTGGTGTGGCCACATCTGGAGTATGCTGTCTGGGCACCGGTCCTCAGGAAGAATGTGCTGGAACTGGAGAGAGTCCAGAGAAGGGCAACAAAGCTAATAAAGGGACCGAAGGACCTCAGTTATGGGGAAAGACTACAAGCATTAAACATGTTCTCTCTGGAGAAGAGACGCTTGAGAGGGAGGAGATATGATATCAATGTACAAATACCAAACTGGTGGCCCGAGCATAGGGAAGAAAGTTTTCAGTGGGAGGGAGTTTGAAAAGACATGTGGCCATTCAATGATACCGGAGAAGTGGTTTAACCTTAAACTGCGTAGAGGGTTCTTCACTGTCAGAGCAGTGAGGATTTGGAACTATTTTCACAAGCATTGGTATCAGCAAGGAGTGTCACTAGTTTCAAAAAAAGTTTAGATGGGCATCTTAACATTCGCAACATACAGGGATATGGAATTTAATATTGATATAAACTCACACACACACCACAGGTTGAATTGGATGGACTGGTGTCTTTATTCAACCTTAACAACTATGTATGTAATATATATATATATATATTTATGTTGTCAATTACTAAAATACACTATATTGTCAAAAGTATTGGGACACCTGCCTTTACACTCACATGAACTTTAATGGCATCCCAGTCTTTAGGGTCTGTCTGTCAGTCAGGTCAGGCTGTAGGGTTCAACATTTAGTTGGCCCACCCTTTGCAGCCATAACAGCTTCAACTCTTCTGGGAAGGCTGTCCACAAGGTTTAGGAGTGTGTCTATGGGAATGTTTGTCCATTCTTCCCAAAGTGCATTAGTGAGGTTAGGCTCTGATGTTGGAGAGATGGTTTGTAGGTAGTCTGCACTCTAATTCATCCCAAAGGTGTTCTATGGAGTTGAGGTCAGGACTCCCGTGCAGGTCATTCAAGTTCCTCCACCCCAAACTCGCTCATTCATATCTTTATGAACCTTGCTTTGTGCACTGGTACCCAGTCATGTTTCAAGTATACACTCCCTACCTTATGCATCAGTGTCCACAGGGGCTGCAGGGTGGGTTGGGCATTGGCAAGGGTAGTGCTGCTTCACAGCTATTCTACCCACACAGGTCCTCAGGGTCTTGTTCTAACAATGGATGACATATGCTAGTGTACATAGCAATTTTATCCCATTTCTCTGTACTGTTTTTGTATATCTGTACTTCCACCACCTTAATAAAGTATTTTTTCATGCACCAATTACCAAGTGAGCCTGGCGTTTGCAACCATTCTGAGATGGTCCCTTCCCTCTCATATCCTTTTGTTTATCATGTTTAATTATACTTTTGTATAACCCCCCCCCCCCCCCAAAAAAAAAAGGTGTTACCGTATATACTCGAGTATAGGTCGACCCGAATATAAGCCGAGGCCCCTAATTTTACCACAAAAAAGTGGGAAAACGTATTGACTCGAGTATAAGCCTAGCGTGGGAAATGCAGCAGCTACTGGACCCAACTGGACCACCACGAGACACAAAACAGGGGCTGCGGGCATGGTACAGGAGATGGTGCAGGTCATGGTATAGGCATGGCACAGGTCATGGTATAGGCATGGCACAGGTCATGGTAAGGGCATGGCACAGGTCATGGCACAGGTGATGGGACAGGCATGGCACAGGTCATGGTACAGGCATGGCACAGATGATGGTATAGGCATGGCACAGGTGATGGTATAGGCATGGCACAGGTGATGGTATAGGCATGGCACAGGTGATGGTACAGGCATGGCACAGGTCATGGTACAGGCATGGCACAGATGATGGTATAGGCATGGCACAGGTGATGGTATAGGCATGGCACAGGTCATGGTACAGGCATGGCACAGGTCATGGTATAGGCATGGCACAGGTGATGGTATAGGCATGGCACAGGTCATGGCACAGGTGATGGTATAGGCATAGCACAGGTGATGGTACAGGCATGGCACAGTATGTACAGGCATGGCACAGTAGGTATAGGCATGGCACAGTATGTACAGGCATGGCACAGTATGTACAGGCATGGCACAGGAGATGCAGTGCTGCGGGCATGGTACAGGAGAATGTCCTGTACCATGCCCGCAGCACTGCATGAGGAAATGCAGGGGCTGCGGAGGAGTCCCACTTACCTGTCGGTGAGGCACCATCGATTTAAAAATCACACCGCCCGGCGCCAATACATCACCGCGAATGCGCCACCGATGCTCGGGAAAGCCCGTACACGTTCGGCTATTCCCAGGCATGCGGCGCATGCGCGGGGACGTCAGCGGCGCCATTTTTAGAAAGACAGAGACTTGAGTATAAGCCGAGGGGGGCTTTTTCAGCATGAAAAAACATGCTGAAAAACTCGGCTTATACTCGAGTATATACGGTATATTTTCCACACTCTCCAGCTGGTGTCTCACTTTTTATTTATCACAGGTACTTATGTAGCGCTATCAATTTATGCAGTGCTTTACATACATATTGTACATTTACATCAGCCCCTGCCTTCAAAAATCTAAAGTCTCTAACTCACATTCATACATACACATTCTAGGGCCAATGTAGACAGGAGACAATTAACCTACCAGCAGGTCTTTGGAGTGTGGGAGGAAACCAGACTACCCAGAGGAAACCCAGGCAGGCACATTTAGAACATGCCATCTTCAGGCAGATAATACCATGGTTGGAATTTGAGCCAACAACCCAAGTGCTGCTAGGTGGAACTGCTAACTACTAAGCCGCTGTGCTGCACACGAGCAGAGAAAATCTAATTTATTCTTATTAGGGACCATCTACTGTTGGGGTCCATAACAGACAACCTCTCCATACAAATTAATGTGATTTTTTTCTTCAAGTGTAGAAGGAGCAAGACTCCAGCCAGGGAGTTTGCAGCTATGGTTCCGTATTGACTACACAGCATGGATCTCGCAGAAGTGTAGACAGGTGAGAATAGTTGTTCTTCAAAATCCACCTTTCGAAGGAGTTTGAATTCGAGGAGTTGGATAGAATGTTGTCAGCCAAAACTTGCCTATATCCAATTAGATGCGTAAGCAGGTTTTGAAAGAGCCAGATAGGTGCTGTCTCAGCCGGGAGGGTAGGAGTTATTAATTTTCCCCAGTTCTTTGGTATTTTGGAAGGTTTTTAGTTATTAGTCAGGCCCACAAATCCTGTGGTATATAAATATGGGATAGTGGTCCAGTGATGGAGTTGCATTCAGGGAGTTACCCCGTGGAGAGGCCAAAGAAGAGAGATTGCTGTAATCGGGGGCCGTAAGTGAGAGAGGCATGAAGAATGAGACCCGTGAGGAGCAGGAGGTTACCTATCAGCATTGGGATGTAAAGCCATCTGAACCTGGGGCTTGCCCCAAAGACACCAGCTTTGGAGCATGCTTCTGAAGGACTTACATCTGCATGAGAGTGCCTCTAAAGGACTGTAAATGCTTGGACTTCACCTTTGCAGGTATTCCGAGGCATCACAAGCCTGTAGTTAGGAGTAGGGATGTAGGAAAAACCTTGCACTTGTATGTTAGACTTTGGAATGTTCGTTTTGCACTTCTCCTAAGTAAAATAATGAAATGTTGTCCTTGACTGGTCTGAAGTTACTAAATAGGTGTATTGCAAGTAACCGACACACACATAGTTTACTGAGTGGGTTTTAATACATTGGGGTATGAGGACCCAAGTGGTTACCTAGGGTAAGAAAAGTTTTACAGAAGCTTGTCAATAGCATGTACCTGGTAGAGGTGGAACGGCCTCTAGCAGCGAGGGAGAAGTTGTCGGAACAACTTACATCAGCAGTCTGTCCCCCAGAGCAGCGGGAGTGGATTCACGCCACAGAGGTTCCCATCCTATACAGAGGAACTGTGGTTCAAGAGTTAAGTGCACAGCGGGGCCCACACTACTGGGGAGTAGTAGTGGAAAATGCTTGACAGAGCTCAGCATGTCCTTCTAAATGCGGTTTACAGAGGTGTACACTGTCATGGGGAACCAAGAGTAAACTGGAGAACAGTTGCAGTGCGAGTGTAGATAGTGTATGTTCATCTCTAACAGTAGAAGTCTGCTTTAAGGTCGAGTATTCCCCCACGGCACCCCCAGCCTTGTCCCAGGTCATGGGTAAAGACGGCAAAAATCAAAAGGTACCCCATGTGTAGAAAAGTGACCCTGTACAAGGTGCCCAGCATAGCCCAGAAGAACCCACCCTGGGGTAGGCCTCTCATGTGACCCTTGGCACCCTCAGCCTTGTCCCAGGGCATGGGTAAAGGCGACAAAAATCAAAAGGTCCCCCATGTGTAGTAAAGTGACCCTGTACAAGGTGCCCAGCATAGCCCAGAAGAACCCACCCTGGGGTAGGCCTCTCATGTGACCCTTGGCACCCTCAGCCTTGTCCCAGGGCATGGGTAAAGGCGGCAAAAATCAAAAGGTCCCCCATATGTAGTAAAGTGACCCTGTACAAGGTGCCCAGCATAGCCCAGAAGAACCCACCCTGGGGTAGGCCTCTCATGTGACCCTTGGCACCCTCAGCCTTGTCCCAGGGCATGGGTAAAGGCGACAAAAATCAAAAGGTCCCCCATGTGTAGTAAAGTGACCCTGTACAAGGTGCCCAGCATAGCCCAGAAGAACCCACCCTGGGGTAGGCCTCTCATGTGACCCTTGGCACCCTCAGCCTTGTCCCAGGGCATGGGTAAAGGCGGCAAAAATCAAAAGGTCCCCCATATGTAGTAAAGTGACCCTGTACAAGGTGCCCAGCATAGCCCAGAAGAACCCACCCTGGGGTAGGCCTCTCATGTGACCCTTGGCACCCTCAGCCTTGTCCCAGGGCATGGGTAAAGGCGGCAAAAATCAAAAGGTCCCCCATGTGTAGTAAAGTGACCCTGTACAAGGTGCCCAGCATAGCCCAGAAGAACCCACCCTGGGGTAGGCCTCTCATGTGACCCTTGGCACCCTCAGCCTTGTCCCAGGGCATGGGTAAAGGCGACAAAAATCAAAAGGTCCCCCATGTGTAGTAAAGTGACCCTGTACAAGGTGCCCAGCATAGCCCAGAAGAACCCACCCTGGGGTAGGCCTCTCATGTGACCCTTGGCACCCTCAGCCTTGTCCCAGGGCATGGGTAAAGGCAGCAAAAATCAAAAGGTACCCCATGTGTAGAAAAGTGACCCTGTACAAGGTGCCCAGCATAGCCCAGAAGAACCCACCCTGGGGTAGGCCTCTCATGTGACCCTTGCTTGGTGCCCAACAAGGAGGTAAACTTGGAGGACGTAACAAAGAACTATCACCCGCCTACCCTTACACACTATTCAGGTATTCTGACATTCAGAGGTACTGGCTATCAAAATACATTAGCTGGCGGGAGAGATCTGTCCACCCATGCTGTTTAGAGAGGATGGAGAAACCTTTTTGATTTTTATTATTCAGCGCAAAGGCCAGTTTTAGAGTTTCTATCAAATTTTACTGCTGTTTGTTTTCTCCTGATGGAGACATATACCCTCACCACTATCGATGACCTCGGGCATGTTGGGATCCTAGTCCAAACCCATCTAAACAAGCCCAGCTTGGCTGTCGCTGTACTGAGCCAAGCATAAGCAACCAAGGCATTCCCCTTTACTCTCTTTTTTATGTGCAGCTGAGGGGCAGGAAATGTCCTGACCACAGATGATTGTCCCAGTATAGGTGACAGCTTTGTGACAGGGCTTAGGTGGTTGTGGACTGGGGTCTTAACACGCCTGAGCTCAGCCTTTAGGGCAGGAAGTGCGGAGAGACGCAGACAAAAAAAAAAAAGATATATTTAGTAGATTGAGGAAAAAATTACAACTTGGGACAATGTTTTTTTTTCCGGACTGTGCCTTCCTGACCAAGTGATAAACGTTCCTCAAATTCTGGTATAGGGTTCTCTGGGGCAAGAAGTGACAACAAATATCCCTCCCCTGAAATGGGAACTCTTTCCCCATGGGGTCTAGACTCAAAACGTATTGGATGGAGTTGGGTTTTAAAAATGGGCTAAAAAAAAAATTCTGTGCATACATTGTGTAATAGGGACCCCTCATCTGCAAGAGGCTTTTGCAGTGCATATCCGCTGCTTGGAAGGCGTTCTAGGTACAGGGGAGTCAGGGGATGTGTTGTTTCTTTATTTTCTACACAAAATCTTTTAGCCACCTTTATCAGACTTCATTCTATCAATCCAAGGTTTTATAATTTAACTGTGAGGGGGGGGGGGGGGTGTCTAGCAGCAGGCCTGAGGCTTTGGAAGGGCCTAGGCCAGTAGTTGCAGAATTGCAGAGAAACAGTCAGATATCTTGTTAAGTAATTAAATTGTGATACCACTCCAGTCAAAACTGTGAATTAAATCCCTGATTTGGGGTTTTGGGCAGATCCTAATGGGAGTGAAGATTGCCATCTAAAGCAAGCTTCTAGCAAGCTTCAAGAAGTTCTGAAGCCTGCTAGCAGCTTGTTTAAAGTGGCAATCAGCACCCCCATTAGGATCTGTGTTCAACATTTACAAAATGTTTCAACAAAGCTTTCTGAAAGCTCTCCTTCACCCTTTATAGGTAATCTGGCAAATCTTGCAAATCTGTTAGCAATGTAAGCAGGGTAAGACCTCCCCTAAGCCCGTTCTAATAAAGATATGGCTGGTGGCATGGTTGAGATACCATACCATTCAAACATCATTTAGAGGGGGGACCAACAGCGGATTAGTTGGTTGTATCCAGGGCTTTTTTCAGCGGGAATGTGGAGGAACGCAGTTCCAGCACCTCCAGCACTGAATGTATTTTATGGTAAGTGCTGAGGTGTGCTGGAGGGTCTAGTGATGCTGCCTACTGGGGGATCTATTGTCGCTGGTAGGGATCTATTTTTGTGTGGGGGCCTAGTGTTGCTAGCTGGGGGTCTTATGTTACTGGGGGGTCAATTGTTGCTGGGAGGGATCTACTGTTGAGGATGAGGTCTTTTACTGCTGGCTGCTGGAGGGTCTATTGATGCTGTCTGTTGTGAGATCCATTGTTTCTGTTGAGCATCTATTGTTGCTGGGGTCGGTTTTTGCTGCTGGGGGTCCATTGTTACTGGGGTGGGGTCTATTAAATTCCATACAATGTACTTAGTAGCCCAAAATGATACTTGTTTCTGTATTTTCTAAAAGGGGTAGTTCAGGGAGGTGGGTAGGGGGTGGAACCAAGGACGGTGCTCAGAGGTGGGTAGGGGGGCAGAGACGAAGGGTGACTCAAAAGGGAGGAGTTCTTGCGCCTATTTTCTGAGTTAAAAAGCCCTGGTTGTATCTGCCCCAAAGGTTCCCATTTCTTGAAGTGCAGGGAAACTCTTACTAAATACACATCCGCTGCTTCACACAAAGCCTGATGTAAGTATCAGTAGTAAGAGGTTTCTCGGGGCTACCAGTTCAATTTAAAGCTGTTGTAATTTTAACCACTTGCCGACCAGTCACGTTGACTGTACTGCGGCAAAGTGGCTCGATTCCGTCCAGCGACGTAGACCTACGTCGCTGGACTCCTCCCCTTGTGGGCGGCGCTCGCGCGCTGCTGGAGGCACGCTCCCGCTGTTTTCAGTCACAGCAGGAGTCGGGCCAGGGGAGGAGCGGCGGCTATCGTCGGCGATCGTCGGGGAATCGAGTTTGGAGATCCGCCCGCTTGTGTAAACAAAGCAGGCGGATCTCCTAAGTGACAAACAGTGACAGATTGCAGGGTTCAGCATAGCTGAACCTGCAATCTGTCCCTGTGTCACTCAGTCCCCTCCCCCCACACACGTCAGTAAGCACCAGGCATACATTAACCCCTCCCTCTCCAATAAAATTAACCCCTTCCCTACCAGTGTCATTTTTACAGTAACAGTGCATATGTATAGCACTGATTACTGCAGTAATGTCACTGGTATCCCCAAAAGTGTCAAAAATGTCAGTCAAGGGTCCGATCTGTCCACCGCAATGTCGCAGTCCCGCAAAAAAAAAATCGCAGATCGCCGCCATTACTCGTTAAAAAAAAAAACACCAAAAATTACAAAAATCTTTCCCGTAGTTAGTAAACGCATTAACTTTTGCGCAAGCCAATCAAAATACGCTTATTGTGATTTTTTTTTACCAAACATAGGTAGCAGAAAACAAATTGCCCAAAAATTAAAAAAAATTAGATTTTTAAATTTTTTTGGGGGGGAATTTCATATAAAAAAATGTGAAAAATATTGTTATTTTTTCAAAATTTACGCTCATTTTTTGTTTATAGCGCAAAAAGTAAAAATCGCACAGGTGATCAAATACCACCAAAAGAAAGCTCTGTTTGTGGGAAAAAAGGACGTAAATGTCGTTTGGGTACGGCGTTGCACGACCGCGCAATTGTCAGTTAAATTCGCACAGCGCCGAATCGCAAAAAGTGGCCTGGACGTAAGACAGCAAAATCCTCTGGTGGTAAAGTAGTTAATAAATACAAAAATATGTGCAGCGCTAGAAGAAAAAAATTCCCAACAAAATAAATTGTCCAATCGCAGGAAACATTCCACAAGTAACGTAAACAATTGATGGTGAGAAAGAGTCCAATATATAATGGTGCAAATCATATATAAGTGCAGCAAATCCCGTCACCAGTGAAGGTAGAAATATATTGCGCTCACCAGATGGATGGGACCCCAAAACACCATATAGTGTAGGAGTCAAACAGGCTTAAAAATGATGGAGTGTCCCCACAGATTTTTCACCGATTCCAACGGCAACCATGCAAATCTCCGGTAGATGGAATAGTTCAGAGATTCCCCTTCCACATGGTGGGTGGTAAAACCGAAAAAAATGGAGGGACATATAGCGTAATATTGCTAAAATCAATTTAATAACAATAAAGCTGATACACTTACAGACATCCGTGAAAGACAGGCATATAAGATGTAAAACAGCTGGGCTGACCAAGTCCTCTTTACATGTTTCGGCATAAATGCCTTTTTCAAAAGATAAAGTCAGCAGGTAGCCAGTGTTCATATATATATAGAGGTAGAATTAATTGGGTACACCTGTAGGAAGTAGGCGGTGGACTGCATGGAAACCGGAAGTAAAACCGGCGTGTGTTCCAAGCCTCACTATGGTATAGCGCCAAAAATGAAGTCTATTAAATCATAAGGGGAAACAGGAAGTGATGAAATGCCTGGAGGGGATGGCATTAGCCATCGTACATCCCAAGCCTCTTTATGAATTGTAAGACAGGAAGTGCTGACATCACATCCGGGAATAGGCGGAAGTGATGTCAGCGTCAAAACATCGAGGGGGGACGGCCTTTAACCATCATCAACCCCAAGCCTCCATCTGAAGTGTAAGACCGGATATGCCGACATCACATCCGGGATTGGGCGGAAGTGATGTCAGCACGGCAAGGCGAACCGCTTTACCGGAAGTTGGAGCATATCAATGCACCAGGTCAACAAAACAGAAATGGAGACAGCTCAGATTGGCTGATTCAGCGAGTAGTGAATATCGCCAATAAGAGAACAAAAAACGGGGGAGAATAAAAAGATGACGTTATAGTTAAACAGCGCCAACAAAAAAGGGGAGAGGAAAAAATCGGTTTAGTTATCTAAACCATAATATATCAACATAGTGGGCTCATTTATTGAGAAACCAGTATATTGAAAAAAACAAAAATGTCAATTGTCCACAGTTGAAGGGACATAATAACAAATTTTGTCTATATACAGTCCATAGTCTATCTCCATATTAGGTGACCCTTAATACAGGATATCTATAACAAAAAATATTTTTATTACATAACTACATGATGTATACAGCCAAAAGACAAATATAATAAAAATATTTTAAAAAATATCGTGAATAAAAATAATAAAATCACATAAAAGAACGAATGAGGATAAAGGGAACATATAGGGCTAAAAATAGCCAGAAAGGCAGATGGGAATGGGATATTTAGTACGCTAAGCTGTGTTTATAAAGGCGTTTATATCCCACTCTATATTCAACCCAAAAGGATGGTAGGACTTCAAAGTATAGATCCAGTATGTCTCTCTCCTAGAGACACCACGAATTTTTGAGCCACCCCTCCAGGGAGGTACATACTGGTCTATGACCTGAAATAAAGTGCCAGTGGGATCTTTATGGTGATAAAGAAGGTAATGTTTACCTACAGTATGCTTATCCTTGCCTGTGAGAATGCTCGTAATATGTTCATTAACACGCACATTAAAGGACCTTATAGTGCGTCCCACGTACTGCTTTTTACAGGGGCACGTTAACAAATAAACAATATGAGTAGTTATGCAAGTGGCGAAAAATTTGATATGGTGAAGACTCCCTGTGACAGAAGATTGAAAGGATGTAAATTTCCTTCTTTTATCACAATTATATTCGCACACTCTGCACTTCCGGCAGGGATAAAAACCAATAAGATCAGCAAAAAATTTTTTTGGTTTAATTGGTTCATCCGGTACATTGGGAGCTAATTGTCCTCTTAATGCAGGTGCACCTCTGAAAGTGACCGAGGGTCGTACAGGTAAAACGGTACCCAAAATGGGGTCATTTCTAAGTACATCCCAATGTTTGGATATAAGAAGGAAATTTACATCCTTTCAATCTTCTGTCACAGGGAGTCTTCACCATATCAAATTTTTCGCCACTTGCATAACTACTCATATTGTTTATTTGTTAACGTGCCCCTGTAAAAAGCAGTACGTGGGACGCACTATAAGGTCCTTTAATGTGCGTGTTAATGAACATATTACGAGCATTCTCACAGGCAAGGATAAGCATACTGTAGGTAAACATTACCTTCTTTATCACCATAAAGATCCCACTGGCACTTTATTTCAGGTCATAGACCAGTATGTACCTCCCTGGAGGGGTGGCTCAAAAATTCGTGGTGTCTCTAGGAGAGAGACATACTGGATCTATACTTTGAAGTCCTACCATCCTTTTGGGTTGAATATAGAGTGGGATATAAACGCCTTTATAAACACAGCTTAGCGTACTAAATATCCCATTCCCATCTGCCTTTCTGGCTATTTTTAGCCCTATATGTTCCCTTTATCCTCATTCGTTCTTTTATGTGATTTTATTATTTTTATTCACGATATTTTTTAAAATATTTTTATTATATTTGTCTTTTGGCTGTATACATCATGTAGTTATGTAATAAAAATATTTTTTGTTATAGATATCCTGTATTAAGGGTCACCTAATATGGAGATAGACTATGGACTGTATATAGACAAAATTTGTTATTATGTCCCTTCAACTGTGGACAATTGACATTTTTGTTTTTTTCAATATACTGGTTTCTCAATAAATGAGCCCACTATGTTGATATATTATGGTTTAGATAACTAAACCGATTTTTTCCTCTCCCCTTTTTTGTTGGCGCTGTTTAACTATAACGTCATCTTTTTATTCTCCCCCGTTTTTTGTTCTCTTATTGGCGATATTCACTACTCGCTGAATCAGCCAATCTGAGCTGTCTCCATTTCTGTTTTGTTGACCTGGTGCATTGATATGCTCCAACTTCCGGTAAAGCGGTTCGCCTTGCCGTGCTGACATCACTTCCGCCCAATCCCGGATGTGATGTCGGCATATCCGGTCTTACACTTCAGATGGAGGCTTGGGGTTGATGATGGTTAAAGGCCGTCCCCCCTCGATGTTTTGACGCTGACATCACTTCCGCCTATTCCCGGATGTGATGTCAGCACTTCCTGTCTTACAATTCATAAAGAGGCTTGGGATGTACGATGGCTAATGCCATCCCCTCCAGGCATTTCATCACTTCCTGTTTCCCCTTATGATTTAATAGACTTCATTTTTGGCGCTATACCATAGTGAGGCTTGGAACACACGCCGGTTTTACTTCCGGTTTCCATGCAGTCCACCGCCTACTTCCTACAGGTGTACCCAATTAATTCTACCTCTATATATATATGAACACTGGCTACCTGCTGACTTTATCTTTTGAAAAAGGCATTTATGCCGAAACATGTAAAGAGGACTTGGTCAGCCCAGCTGTTTTACATCTTATATGCCTGTCTTTCACGGATGTCTGTAAGTGTATCAGCTTTATTGTTATTAAATTGATTTTAGCAATATTACGCTATATGTCCCTCCATTTTTTTCGGTTTTACCACCCACCATGTGGAAGGGGAATCTCTGAACTATTCCATCTACCGGAGATTTGCATG
>NC_138774.1:275279215-275304215 GCF_965119305.1 Pelophylax lessonae | reverse complement strand
TCCCCCCTAGTGGCCACTGCTGTGCAGGGGATTGCAGGAGGCTGATATGAAAGCAGATTCAGATACTTATGCTTGCTGTATATATGAATATATTTAAAGCGGAACTATACTCACCTTCAATCTAGTGATTTGTCGCCCCGGAACTCGGCCGCTGACATCTTCAGGCAGCTGGCTTCCGGGTCTCAATCCCCTGTTATGATGACGGTATTCTCAAACATGTGCAGGGGTTCTGTCAACTGCGGCACTGCCGAATTTGTGCAGTGAGCTGCACAAGCACAGCTCCCTGTACAGGAGCGAACAGGCAGGTAAGTAGCTTTAAAGGGATTGTAAAGGCAGAAGGTTTTTTTTAAAATCTTAATGCATTCTATGCATTAAGATATAAAAACAAAAACCTTTTGTGTACAGCAGCCCCCCTCAGCCCCCTTAATACTTACCTGAGCCCATCTTTATCCAGCGATGTTGCAGGAATGTCTCAGCTACCCCGGACTAAGACAGCATTTGCTAAGACAGCAGTGCGACGCAATTGGCTCCTGCTGCTGTCAATCAAATTCAATCAGCCAATCAGGAGAGAGAGGAGGCAGGGCCGGGTCACGGCTCCATGTCTTAATGTACACAGGGAGCTGTGACTCAGCTCGGATGCCCCCATAGCAAGCTGGATGCTGTGGGGGCACTCTTCAGGAGGGAGGGGCAGGAGCAGGGAAGAGGGACCCGAGAAAAGGAGGATCCGGGCTGCTCTGTGCAAAACAAACTGCACAGGGTAGGTAAGTATAACATGTTTGGTGATAAAAAAAAATTAAAAAAAAAAATTAAAAAAAAAAACAAGCCTTTACTGCAGAAGAGACAAAGCATGTCTTGTATGCATTAAAAAATCCTGCCTTTCCACCAATTTTCATTCCTAGCCTAAAGTTCCACTTTAAGGATTTTGTAATGAAGGCTTTACTGGAATCATTTTTATATTTTTCTAGAGTTTAGCTTCAAACTGGCATGAATATACACATAAATAAAAATGATTGAAGTCAGAAATGCAAAAAAAATGGCAGTTAATGAGAGCTCACAATACATTCCACCACTGTTTTGTTTTACAGATATATATATATATATATATTATATTATATTGTATTATATTTTAGTTAATGATTTTGTAATGAATGCTTTGCTAGAATTGTTTTTATATTTTTCTACAGTTTAGCTTCAAACTAGCATGAATATATAACATACACGCAAATAAAAACAATTGAAGTCAGAAATGCAAAATAAAATGGCAGTTAATGAGGGCTCACATGACCCATTCCACTCCCTGTTTTATATATATATATTTAAGGATTTTGTAATGAATGCTTTGTTAGAATTATTTTTATATTTTTCTAGAGTTTAGCTTCAAACTGGCATAAATATATAACATACACATAAATAAAACGAAGTCATAAATGCAAAATAAAATGGCAGTTGCTGAGAGCTCATATATATGACCCATTTCACTTCCTGTTATATATATATATATATATATATATATATATATATATATAAAAACGATTGAAATCAGAAATGCAAAATAAAATGGCAGTTAATGAGAGCTCGCATGACCCATTCCACAGCCTGTTTTATTTATATTATATATATATATATATATATTATATTTAAGGATTTTGTACTGAATGCTTTGCTGGAATTATTTTTATATTCTTCTAGAGTTTAGTTTCAAACTGGCATGAATATATAACATACACATAAATAAAAATGATTGAAATCAGAAATGCAAAAAAATGGCAGTTAATGAGAGCTCATTTGGCCCATTCCACTCCCTGTTATATATATATATATATATATATTTTTTTTTTTTATTTTTTTATTTTATATTTAAGGATTTTGTAATGAATGCTTTTGCAGGAATTATTTTTATATTTTTCTAGAGTTTAGCTTCAAACTGGCATGAATATATAACATACACATAAATAAAACGATTGAAGTCAGAAATGCAAAATAAAATGGCAGTTGCTGAGAGCTCATATATATGACCCATTTCACTCCCTGTTTTTATATATATATATATATATATATATTATATTTAAGGATTTTGTACTGAATGCTTTGCTGGAATTATTTTTATATTCTTCTAATGAGAGCTCATTTGACCCATGCCACTCCCTGTTATATATATATATATATATATATATATATTTTTTTTTTATATTATATTTAAGGATTTTGTAATGAATGCTTTTGCAGGAATTATTTTTATATTTTTCTAGAGTTTAGCTTCAAACTGGCATGAATATATAACATACGCATAAATAAAAACAATTGAAGTCAGAAATGCAAAATAAAATGGCAGTTAATGAGAGATCACATGACCCATTCCACTCCCTGTCCTTGAACGGTGGCACTGCTGCAGTTCGGCAGTTGGTAGTGGCATCTATACAAACATCAGAAAAATACATGTTGACCCCCAGCAGTGTCTATTACAGTCAACAACGTTTCCTAAACGTTTTCTGTTTTTATAGCGTTGATCGTTTTTTTTTTTTTTTCTGTACAATATGCCATTATAGAACAAACATGGTTTCACATAAACACATTTTTCTTCCATCTGGAGACGTGTGGGTCCCATATGTAGTTCATTGTTTTCTTTATTCTTTTTTTTTTTTTCTGTCTTTTCTGAACTGCGGCTGATCTGGAAGTTTCGTATTGTTTTGAGTTTTGTTTGCACCCCATTAATACTCCGTTTAACGTATCCATATTTGTATTTCTAATCAATTTCCCATGTTAGTTTTGGATTTTTTTTTTTCCCCATTTAATTAAGCTCAGGCTTACTTTTGAAATTGTCATAGCGCAAAAGAAACAAAAGATCTGAGGGCATGATCCCCGCCCTCCCCCGCACAGCCGCTAATCCACTGCCGCCTTGCCACGGACATCCTGAAGCACACAGCCGAATGGGCTATTATTTAATCATTTTAGTTAAACTTGTCATTTTGTACTTTAAAAAGGTTAATCAAAACACAGGGTGACACGGGGTCGTGCTTAGTTATGTGACCTATTTTGCTACTAATACGCGTTGCCCCTGGGCATTCTCTGCCCATTCTGCGAGATGCTTCGACGTCTGCAATCTATTACCCAGTGTGCCGCGGGAGTGCTCGCAAAGGAAAATTCGAGGCACAGTTTGTAAACTTCTGAGAGCTGACGGACAGACATACTGAAGAAAGTTCACAGAGTCCGTAAATATCCATATCGAGTTACTACACCGTTCCCATTCCCTTTTTCCGCCCTTTGACAGATATTTAAAGGATTGGTAAACTTAAAACAAAATGTATATGAAAAATGCAACTAATATAGTGTAATATGCGTGAAAACGCCAAAATACTTACCAACAAAATTAAATATTTTTGGGTAAGCGCTTCTGAGTAGCTTTTATGTCATTTTATCTACTAGTTTAGGTTAAAGAAGGCTTAAAGGTCTGTTATAACCTAGTGATGAGCCGAACACCCCCCTGTTCAGTTCGCACCAGAACAACGCGAACTGGGGAAAAGTTCGTTAGAACATGCAAACTCCATTAAAGTCTATGGGACTCGAACATGAAAAATCAAAAGTCCTCATTTTAAAGGCTTAAATGCAAGTTATTGCCCAAAAAAATGTGTATGGTTGTCTGGGGACTGCCCTGGGGAACATGTATCAATGAAAACATTTTTTAAAAACAATCATTTTTACAGGAGCAGTGATTTTAATAATGCTTAAAGTGAAACAATAAAAATGAAAAAAAAATTCCTTTAAATATCATGCATGGGGGGTCCCCTTAATGTGCCTGTAAAGTGGCGCATTTGTACGATGTATGGAGCCTGCAGCAATACTGATATTTCTAAAGGAAAAAATTTAATTTAAACTTGCTCGCAGCTGTAATGTATTGTCGGCTCCCAGCAAAACAGATAAAAAATTGAAAAAAAATGGCGTGGGGTCCCCCCCAAAATCCATACCAAATCCTTATCCGAGCAAGCAGCCTGGCTTGACAGGATGGGGGGGACGAGCGAGCACCCCCCCTTCCTGAACCATACCAGGCAACTTGCCCTCAACATGGGGAGGATGCTTTGGGGTGCCCCCCAAAGCACCTTGTCCCCATGTTGATGGGGACAAGGGTCTCTTCCCGACAACCCTGAGCTGTGGTTGTGGGGGTCTGCTGGTGGGGGGCTTATCAGAATCTGGAAGGCCCCTTTAGCAAGGGGGCCTCCAGATCCCGCCCCCCCCCCCATGTGAATTGATATGGGGTACATAGTACACCTACCCATTCACCAAAAAAGTGTACAAAAAATAAAAACAAAAGCTAGTTTTTGACAAGTCCTTTATTAAAAAATAGTGTCCCCTGATGTAAATCCGTCATCAATCACGTCACCTGCCACCGCACCTGAGAAAAAAAAAAAAGAAGCTCTTGCCTCTTCAGACACTTCCTGCGTAATCAGCTGTTTGAGTTTGGCAGCTCTTTTATAGTAATCTGACCTCACGAGCGCCCCATAATGCACTGCTCAGGTGCAGTGAATAAATTACTGATTTCACGTCAGAAGGGGCGGTGCCACCAGGTGGTGTCCCCGCCCCTTTCCTATAAAAGAGCTGTCACTGCTCCAGCAACTCTTTACGCCAGAGGCGTCTGAAGTGCCGGGAGCGTTCTTTTTTTTTTCTTTTCTATTTTTCAGAAGTGGCGGCGGGGCAAATTTCCCACGAACGGCCCCATTTGTTTGTGTATTCAGCGAACACACGAACGCCCCATGTTCGAGTCGAACTTACGTTCGACTCGAACTCGAAGCTCATCCCTATTATAAAACAAAGCCTAAAAAAGAAGGAAGGGGTTTGTTTGCTGAAGTTATTTCCATTATTTACCCCCTTATATATTTTATAACTTTCATTATAAATCCCCCCCCCCTTTATTTTGGTTTGTTGCATCTGTTATTGGTAGCTATGGTTGTGCTATGGTATATACCAGCCTTTCTCAACCTTTTCAACACAGAGGAAACCTTGAAATAAATTTTTGGTCTCAGGGAACCCCTGCTACAAATTAAAAATCTACAACTCATGACACATTAGTGGGAAGAATGCTCCTTTCTCTTGTCATCATTGGGAAGAATTACCCCCTTACAGATAGCTAAAAGGAACAATGGTGTCATTGGAAGCTTATTTGAGAGGCAGAAATTGCCCATTGCTCAAGGAACCCCTAGCAAATTATAGGCCTGTCAGTTTGACATCAATAATATGTAAAGTTCTGGAGGGGATGATAAGGGACTATATCGTAGAGTTTGCTAAAGACAACAACATCATCAGCAGTAATCAGCACGGGTTTACAAATGGGCGTTCTTGTCAAACCAATCTCTTAACATTCTACGAGGAGGTGAGCTGTGAGCTAGATAAGGGCAGACCAGAGGATGTGGTTTACCTGGATTTCGCTAAGGCGTTTGATACAGTTCCCCACAAGCGCTTAATTTATAAAATAAGGTCTGCAGGTATCGACAGCAGGGTTTGCTCTTGGATACGGAACTGGCTAAAAGGGCGTGTCCAAAGGGTGGCAATAAACAGCGCATACTCAGACTGGTCTGAGGTGGTAAGCGGGGTCCCCCAAGGCTCAGTCCTGGGACCAACCTTGTTCAATTTATTCATAAACAGCATTGAGGACGGGATCAGTAGTTCGTTATCAGTTTTTGCAGATGACACAAAATTGGCCAGGGCAATAACTGCACAGCATGAAGCAGATATCCTACAGAATGACCTGGACAAAATAACGGAGTGGGCAACGACATGGCAAATTAGTTTTAATGTGGAGAAGTGTAAGGTTTTGCACTTGGGGACTAAAAACATAAAAACACAATACACGTTAGGAGGGGAACCCTTGGGGGAATCAAAAATGGAGAAGGATCTGGGAGTCTTGGTTGATGATAGATTAGGCAACAGCATGCAATGTCAAGCGGCAGCTGCCAAAGCCAGCAGATTATTAGCATGCATAAAGAAAGGGATGTATTCCAGAGATAAGACTATAATCCTTCCACTTTATAAAACTCTGGTCCGACCGCATATGGAGTATTCTGTCCAGTTCTGGTCGCCAGTCCTCAGGAGGGATGTGTTGGAGCTGGAGAGAGTCCAGAGAAGGGCAACTAAACTGATTAGGGGGTTGGAGGACCTTAACTATGAAGAGCGGCTGCAATCGCTCGATTTATTCTCCCTGGGGAAGAGACGTCTGAGGGGGGACATGATAGCAATTTATAAATATCTTAATGGGGATCTCAGCTTAGAAAAAAAGCTGTTAATTCGAAGGAATTGCATGAGGACTCGAGGACATACAATGCGATTAGAGGAGAAGCGTTTTAACCTCAGGCAACGAGGAGGGTTCTTTACTGTTAGGGCTACAAGATTGTGGAATTCTCTACCACAAGAGGTGGTTTCTGCGGGAAGTATGGTGGCTTTCAAAAGACTCTTAGACTTACATCTCAAAGATCAGGACATTAAGGGCTATGTTAGATGATTACAGCCACACACACCTACACAGGTTGAACTGGATGGACTATTGTCTTTATTCAACCTCGCCTACTATGTAACTATGTAACCTCAGGAGGAACCCTGGTTGAGAAATCCTGCTCTATACTGTATATCTATCTATACCAGGGTTTCTCAACCAGGGTTCCATGGAACCCTAAGGTTCCTCCAGAGGTTGCTAGGGGTTCCTTGAGCAATGGGCAATTTCTACTTCTCAGGTAAATTCCCAATGACACCATTGATCTTTTTAGCTATTTGGAAGGAGGTAATTCTTCACAATGACCACCAGTGTAAGGAGCGTACTTCCCACTGACCATCACACTGTTCACACTGTTCGTTTATATTGGCTTTTGGAATTTACAAATGCAGCCATTTAGAAATTGGATGAAAAGGTTTAGCAATGGGAAACACTTTTTGAAAGATAAAAAGT
Source organism: Pelophylax lessonae (assembly GCF_965119305.1). Classification (NCBI taxonomy): domain Eukaryota; kingdom Metazoa; phylum Chordata; class Amphibia; order Anura; family Ranidae; genus Pelophylax; species Pelophylax lessonae. The sequence continues at coordinate 275,297,287 of NC_138774.1, read as the reverse complement.
GCATTTTATTTAAAAACTATAGAGATCAGACCAAATTGAGGGACAAATGAGGAGGAAAGAGGGACAGTTGGGAGCTATGCTATATACAGCTGATGAGAAAAGGTATTTAGCAATATATAATTACTAAAACAATTGCATTTACATGTTCTGTGTACTGTAGGAGGCCAGATATAGTGACTGCAGGCTCCTGGGGAGACCAGATATAGTGAATGCAGGCTCCTGGGGAGAGCAGATATAGTGACTGCAGGCTCCTGGGGAGACCAGATATAGTGAATGCAAGCTCCTGGGGAGACCAGATATAGTGAATTCAGGCTCCCGGGGAGACCAGATATAGTGAATGCAGGCTCCTGTGGAGAGCTGATATAGTGAATGCAGGCTCCTGGGGAGACCAGATATAGTGACTGCAGGCTCCTGGGGAGACCAGATATAGTGACTGCAGGCTCCTGGGGAGACCAGATATAGTGAATGCAGACTCCTGGGGAGACCAGATATAGTGACTGCAGGCTCCTGGGGAGAGCAGATATAGTGAATGCAGGCTCCTGGGGAGACCAGATATAGTGACTGCAGGCTCCTGGGGAGAGCAGATATAGTGAATGCAGGCTCCTGGGGAGAGCAGATATAGTGAATGCAGGCTCCTGGGGAGACCAGATATAGTGACTGCAGGATCCCGGGGAGACCAGATATAGTGAATGCAGGATCCTGGGGAGACCAGCTATAGCTTCTCTGGGCCACATTGAGTGTAGAGAAATTTTCTCGGGCCGCATATAAAATATATACTATAGTTAAGGTATATAAGTAATAAAACGCCCCCCCCCCCAGCACTAATTTAACACAGCTGGTGGATGATACCCTCAGAGGCTGCCTCTGTGGCTGTGCCCCCGACTCAACTTCCTTCCTCCCCAGCAAAAAAAAAAAAAATTGGCAGGGGGCAGTGGGCCGCATTGCCTGCAGTTCTGGGCCGCAGGTTGGACATGCCTGAGCTATAGTGAATGCAGGCTCCTGGGTTTAGTAACACTTTAAGATTTAGAGAAGCAAACAAATATGTGTCTGTCCTATTCCATCTACAGTATATGGCCTTCCATCAATAAGGCTCAGGACTGTTTTCCCAGTCATCCAAACAATTGGACGAATATTATGTAAAAGTTTTGATCAGCATGTTTCATAATTCGCATGTGAATTCCAAACTGCTTTTATACCATTAGGCTTCATTCACACGGCTGTAAAAATTTTACTGATGTTATTACACATGTTTTCTAGAAGAAAAGTTCCTGCGTAATGACCAATAAAATACTTGCATGTACATGCTTTTAAAGGCATAAAGACGCATATGCGTACAAGATAATGATATTGATAATTTGTTTAGACTTAACTTACGCGCTTGCAAACATGCGTTTATACGTGTAAGCGCGTAAAGCGCACATTCTTAGATGCAGAATTTTGGATTGTGTGTTACGGCTATGAATGCAGTGCATGTTTATTCACCTGTGTGACTGGCTCTATTGAAAACAATGTAGCTGTGTTCAGATTTGCATTAAAAAAAAAAAAAAACTTGTATATGTGTATGTTTTTTATGTGTATATATTTTTTTTTTTACAGCTGTGTGACCTCCAGTATAACACAGTTGATCGCCCTACAAAGTACCCCTACGCAATTCAGTGCTCAGTTGAGTTTAAATGGGCAGGAAGCTAACTGTGCGTTATGAAATATTGATCGCACCTATTTCACTTGTAAATATCTTCTGTTGTCGAAATCACCTGAAACTTTTGCATTTTTTTTTATTTGTGATTATTAGTGTTAGCACCCTCCTAGGTAGGTGCTAGAGAGTGAGTATAGTTTTTGGCTCTGTCTGCCTATCAGAGGAGCAGCAGGTAAATTCTATATTGCACTCTACTTACCAGGGAGCAGGATCTGTGAGTTAGGTCTGCTCAGTGTGCCTAGTGTGTGATTCATATGGTCTGAGGTAGTGTCCCCACTGTGCCCAATGGGGAGGCACATTGGACAGTGGAGGAAACCTGGCCAATGAAGACACAGGCTTTTGATACAACCCCAGGGATTGGCACAGACTGCTGTCTTGGTGCATTGTGGGGTGGGATATAAAAAGCCAGGGGCATGTGTGCGCAAGGTCTTTGGTTGGAAGCAGAGTCCCGGAAGGAGGGTGCTGCCTCCTCTTCTGAAGTAGGTGGTGTGTGGTCACGGGCAGTTGGCCTGGTGAGCCAGAAGTGTGGAGCAGAACCCACAGGTCCAGGAGAAGCTGACTAGAGGAGTTGAGGCATTGCGAAACCCTAGAAAGCCTAGAAACCTAGAAAGTATTGTGAGTACAGAGGATCCAGCCTAAGGGCTTGCCCAGGAAGGGGGCCACTCCAGAGTAGTGTAGTCAGTGGACAGGTGTCAGCTGGAGGAAAGGAAAGAGGGTGCAAGGTGTGTGCCCTGAAGAGAAAAACCTAAAGGAACATTTACAGTACCTCAGATTCATCTAGTGCCAGGATGAAGCAGCGGCCTTGCCACATTCTCAATCAGATGTCCTTAACATTGTGAATAGTTCGATTGTTGGAGTATCCCCCTCATCCCTTCTCCCATCCCAATATAAAATAAAACCACAAAAACAACCCCTAGACTGTTTATTGACAAGCCAACAAAGTAAAGTGCTAAGATTTCTGCAAGCAATTGCTAGGGGTAACCCAGGGGAATCCAAAAGTGTGTAAAACCAGCAGCTCTTAAGGGGGCAGTGCTACATTTGGGGGCTCGTCCGGGATGTCGCCCTGGGTTACTGCAACAGTTGCTAACAGCAATGGCCGAGAAATTCTGAAACAGAACGTCATGCTTTCTCAAGAAATGTGCTGGAGTACCAAGGAGGAGAATGATGCCTGTTCTACAGGAGTTAGGGAGAGTGGGAAGAATAGTCAAGTTCACAGTGATGGTTGCCAACGGCAACGGATGGACTTTTATCAAAACTGTAATCTGTTCTTTCAAGAAATGTGCAGGAGAGTTAGAGGAGAAGAGATGCATCGTACTGTACAAAAGGACTGTGTCTGCTTTACAGTGACTGGTGCAAGTGTGGATGGAGAAAGTAACGGCCCAGGGCACGTGGATCGGTGTGTCGGGGGCCATGTTTAGACATGCACTATGGAGGAAAATGTCGACCATGCAGTATATATCAGCGGGACAATTTTCAAAATAGTGGAGAGAGTAATCCTGGAGGAGATGCTGTGAAAAAAATGTTTGCAATTTATGACAGCGGGACACTTTTCCAAGACAGTATGATGAATGTTGTCTGTAGAGGTGCTATCAAGAGAAATGTCGGCCGTGCAATGCCTGACAGCGGGACAATTCTTCAAAGTAGCAAGGGAGATCAGTTGGCAAGGCGAGATGGAGGTGCAACTAAGGCCCAGGTACAGACAAGGATGGCGGATGCATGCGGATTGAGGAGCACTATCTGCTGTACAGTGATCTTCATGCTGGCTGAGCTGAGTCAGAGGGGCAGTGAAGAGGTTACTGTACTGCGTGAGAAATCGTGCGCTGAAGAGATCTGCCTAGCAGGAGGAGCCACCGTCAGAGAATCAGCTAATCTGGAGTTGTGGGCGGAGATGCCGCCAAAGAACAGCCAATCCGGAAGGAGGGAAGGAGCCTACAAATTACTTCCACTTTCGGGTGTAGCTGAGAGGGAGACACTTGTGTGAAGGAGCAAGATGGCGAGTGCCAGAGGTGCCAGAGTGAACTGGAGCTCAGGGGCTATCTGAGGTGTTGACGGACCGGAATGCCGATGTCGACCCTGTGGGACACTGGGGTATGACTTGTGCCCAATGGACGGCTGGCGTTGTGTACCGGAGGAGGCATGGAGCTGCTGCTGAGGGCAGAGAGGAGTGACGGTCAGCCCAGGAGAATGAATGTGTTGTGGGAGACTGGGATCACTCGAGCCCTGTCGGCTTCTAAACCGGGAATCCCTGTGGGCAGAGGAAGAGGAGTACTCAAGATTTTGCTGGGGCCAGGACCAGTAGCACCTCCTGGTACTACAGTGTGCCAAGTGAGGGAGACCCACACTATAGAGGCTATGTGCATGCAGGTAGTAAGGACCGAGGAGCGGCCACCTGATTCACAGAAGCCTGCAGTGGCAGATACAATGGCAAAGGGGAGTCGATGGCCTGCGGTATAGAGTGTGAGCAGTAAGGAAGAGGCCAGGGCCATTGACATGGGGTCTCCTAGCTTTCAGCATCGCTATGGATCCTTGCAGGAGGGGATTGGTGTCTGGAGGTCAGAGGAAGAGACATAGTGGGACTGGGGGTCAGATGAACGGAGCAGTTCAGCCAGTCCTAGCATTCCTGATGAGGAGACCAGGGATACTGTGGTACGTAGACAGTGTGCCAAGATTTTGGGGTTCTGTGAGGCCTACTCTACATGGGTCCCAGATCTATCCCCACCTCGAACCTATGCCCGGGCTCGGGAGCAAAATGAGGCCTATGCCTCCCTCATCATCAAAACGGAGACCCTGTATTCCCCGCCTGGGAGAGGCAACAGACAAACCCTCCCCTGGTTCTCCAGACTGCAACGGCTGATACAGAGAAAGGTGGCCTTGGAATATGGATATGACGATCCTTATGCTCCTAGAGAGATTATGCTGGAGATCGAAGCCAGGAGAGAGGCTTGGTGTGACAAGGCTGTGTGGGACTTTCTTTACATCCCGAAACCCCTCCGCAACCAGTCGAAGCCTGAATTGTGGAAAACCTTTCAGTCTGTAAAGGCCACTTGGAACTTTGGGCGGGCTATCTACATTGACCGTGTGGAAGTCCACCGCCCAAATGGATCTGGCCAGGCTTGGTCCATCCGTGTCAGAGACTCTGAGGGGAAGGTTGTCTGGATTCCGCATCCCAACTACTACTGCTGAGGATGTTAACCTTTTCAGAGACTGTGTATAACGTTTATGGAGGAAGAAGATGGGCTGGAGAGCCCGAGTGTAAAATGTAAAGTTGTTGTTCAAAGTGCCACTTTTGTTGCTAAAGGGCCCAAGCCCTATTTCCAATACCCCTTTCCCTTCTATCCCTTCAAAAGGGATTGGGAAATCTACAACTGCCACCGCTGGGTGGTTTCACCAAGAAGGCCAACCCTCCAACTTTACAAAAAGAGACCCTTGTAAAAGTAGGACTCTAGTGATACTATACTGTGCAAAAATGGAGATCGTTTGGGCCATCGGGCCAGGATCATTTACCACCTCAGGTTAAAAATACACTCTGCAGAGTAGTTTGGGCAATCGGGCTGAAGAGGAGAATAATTTACAGAGAGACTTTTTTTACAAAGATACTTTGTGAAGATTCTGTTGGGCCAACGGGCCAGTAAAGGAACTTTGTGCTGCTTGCTACCTCAGGAGAGCAGGTCTGAGGTCTCTTTGGTGGGGGGTGCCCGAGTGCAAGGGGCCCCTGAAGAGACTGTTAACCCCCGCAAGCCAGACAAGTTTGCTCAAGCGCCAGCAAACAACTTGTCCCAAAGAAGACATGTTGCCTCAGAGCTCAATAGGGTTTAGGTCTGGAGACATGCTTGGCCAGTCCATCACCTTTACCCTCAGCTTCTTTAGCAAGGCAGTGATTATCTTGGAGGTGTGTTTGGGGTCGTTATCATGTTGGAATACTGCCCTGCAGCCCAGTCTCTGAAGGGAGGGGATCATTCTCTGCTTCAGTATGTCACAGTATATGTTGGCATTCATGGTTCCCACTCCCCCCAGCTGAAAAAATGCTCCTAAAGATGAGTTCTGCATGCATGTCAATGTGCGTTTATACGCGTTTGGTGTTAGTGTACCTATTGGCTAGAACACGTGTCAAACACAAGGCCCACGGGCCAAATCTGGTCCGCCAGGTCATTTCATATGGTCCTCACATCTCTTCTGCACCTGTGGCACTCCCCTCATCTCTGCCTCCACCTTGTCTCAGCAGTCAACAGCAGAGAGGGGGACAGAACTCCTCTGGCAGAACCTGCACATCTTTATGCAGCAATGGAGAGGCTCGTCTCTCCCCGCATCAGCAGTCGGCAGCAGAGAGGAGGACAGAACCCTTCCTACAGATCCTGCACCCCCTTGTCTCTGCCTCCCCCTGGTCTCAGAATAGCTGACTCCAGCCCTCCTCCAGACCCTGAACTTCCTGCTTCCCAGCTCTGCCCCCAGCTTCTTCCTGGTAGCAGCACAAGGTAAAGAGGATGCACTGTGATGTAAGGGAGGGACATCTAGTCTTACAGATACAACCAGCCTTCTGAGGGCAACCATAATAGTGAAGCAGCCCGCGATGAAACTGAGTTTGACACCCCTGGGCTAGAATTTTTTTTTTTTTTTTTTGGCCATTATAATGCATTAATGCACAAATTTGCAAACTCGCCTAAACGCGCAAGCGTTATTGCAAGCTTGTCATTTTTTTTCTGCCCAAACACTCCTCTCCTGAACATGCTGTTGGTGCCTTTCTTTTTCTGCCTCTAAATGCCAATGTATGCATGGACGCAGGGGTTGATTTACTAAAGGCAAATGGACTGTGCACTTTGCAAAGGGCAGTTGCACCCTGGAAGAGCATTTGCTCCAGAGCTTAGTAAATGAGCAGAAGCTCTGCTGTCTTTAGTAAATCAACCCCTTAGACAAACATTAAGGGACATTAACCACTTGCCGAGCTCCTGCCGCAGATATACTGCAGCAGGCTGGCTCGGCTATACGGCGGTTCGCGGAAGCTCTCCTGGGGCGAGCGCGCACCGCCAGAGTAGCACGCCTGCCCCCACTAGGCAGCAGAGATGCCCATCCACAGGGCCGGTGGCAGCGATCGCTCCCCGCCAAGCGAGAATGACGGTCTGCTGTTGTAAACACAGCTGACCGTTCTTCTCTCTGAAATGATCACAGAGCGCCTGTGATCCTCCTATCTAGGATCACAGGTCTCTATGGTCATTTCACAAGTCCCTCCCCCATACAGTTAGAAAACACTCCCCTAGGCTCACATTTAACCCTTTGATCACCCCTGGGTTAACCCCTTCCCTGCCAGTGTCATTATTAGAGTAACAGTGCATATTTTTAGCACTGATTACTGTAGTAATGTCACTGATCCCCCCAAAAGTGTCAAAAATGTCAGTTAGGGGTCCGATCCGCCACCATTACTAGTAAAAAAATAAAAATAAATGAAAAATAAATGACATAAATCTCTCCCCTAGTTTGTAGGCACAATAACTTTTGCACAAACCAATCAATATACACTTATTGGGATTTTTATTACCAAAAATATCTGGCAGAATACAAATTGGCCTAAAAGGATGAAAAAATGTGGTTTTAAATTTTTTTTTGGGGCGGGGATGTTATATAGCAGAATGTGAAAAATATTTGTAGCGGACCCCTGGAACCCCCTAGGGCCTGGTGGTGACACTCAGGGGTAGAGAGGGCCTACATACCTCCTTTGGGTGTGGATTGTCAGGCATGGTGGGTAATGATACAAGTAGAAGAAACGATGGGCGCCAGTCACTTTTATGCTTGAAACAGAAGAGTTTTATTTCTTCTTAACAGGACAAAATAAGATAAGGGGGAGAGGGGTAGGGCACAGGACACCCTTAGCGAACAGTCACATTGGCAGACTCCGTTTACAAAACTGACAGGCACTTAGGCTACGTTCACATGTGGGCGTAGCGGATCGTGGGCAGAATCACCACGATTCTGCCCGCAATCTGGAAATCATTACAAATCGCGGGACGCCTGTGCAGTGCCCGTGATTTGCAATGGCACCCCAAACGCTGTGCGATGTTGCCGCGATTTCCGCCTGCCGAATCGCGGTAACATTGCACAAACAAAATCGCGGGACACATGACGCCCCAAAGAAGCTCTTGTACCTTTTTTGGGCGTCATGCGCCCCGCGATTTTGTTTGCGCCATGTTACCGCGATTCAGCAGGTGGAAATTGCGGCAACATCGCACAGCTTTTGGGATGCCATTGCAAATCACGGGCATCGCACAGGCGTCCCGCGATTTGCAATGATTTCCGGATCGCGGGCAGAATCGCGGTGATTCTGCCCGCGATCCGCTACGCCCACATGTGAATCTAGCCTTAGACAGCGGTACAGGATAACAGACCTTGAAGTTCAGACTGTGTTGGGAGGAAACTCCTCTCCCCTGAGTATAGTCCCTTTCAGTATCCATGAAACTTCAGACTGATCTGGGAGGCAGTTCCTCTCCCCTAGATCCAATCTCTTTTAGTGGTCTGTACTGGCTGGACAGCTGTCTTCTATATTAAACAGGCAGGTAACTCACAAAGGTTGCTGGATCTCTGTGGATGCTCTCTTTCATGCAGATCCCTGGCTCTCTTCAGCAGAGTCCCAGACATGTGGCTAGGCCCCAGGCTTCAGGCCTAGCCAGCAGCAGCATAGCAGCACACACCCACCCCAAAGGAGTCCGGGCGGCAAGAGGCCGATCATTGGACCTCCCCTCAGTTAAATAGACTCTCCCAGCATGCCCCAGCCACACTGTAATTAGCTAAGAGAGACATAGATATTAATAGCTTGTTTAACTGTATTTCTCACTCTAATTTCAGAGGCAACAGTGCCACCTACTGACGGAAGGGAGAATCACAGCCAAACCCAGATTAAGAAGAAGTTAAATTTCCCACAGTATTAATATCAGCCAAGCTAGTTACTGCCCAGCAAACTAAATTTTAATAGAAACCCTGCTTTAAAATAAGGGTGTTACATGTTGTTTTGTTTTTTTTTTCAGATTTGTTGCTCTTTTTTTGTTTATAGTGCATAAAATAAAAATCTAACAGGTGATCAAATACCACCAAAAGAAAGCTCTGTTTGTGGGGAAAAAAAAGGACATCAATTTTATTTGGGTACAGCGTCGCATGAGCGCGAAATTGTCCGTTAAAGTAACGCAGTGCCGAATCGCGAAAAATGGCCTGGTCATTAAGGGGGCAAATCCTTCCGGTCCAAAAGTGGTTAAGGCAGAAAAAAAAAAAGTCAAATGCCTGTAAAAGTGGCGTTTTCGATGCCCTGTGTGCATGAAACTGTGTTTGCTGCCATACTTACTATTCAGCAATTTAAAAAAAATTGTTGTGTGAATGCCTGTTATTTCAAGTGGGCATGAGCAGCCTACGAACCCATTCAGCCTCATTAATGTGCGCCATTCAGGAGACAAAACACTCATATGTGAACAGGGGATATTAAAAAGAATGGGTTTTTGCTTTTGGGCAATTTGAGACTTCAGAGATGAGCGTTTTACAAATTGAAAAACGCTCAGGTGTGAACAGGGCCTAAAAGGAGTTATTAGAGGGAGACCCTCCACCTACCATAATATCTTTATTGAAAAAATAAAAAAATAGAAAAAGAAGAAAAAAAAAGGGGGGGGTAGGGGGAAATAAAAAAGAGTAGAAAATAAGTTGGGGGGAGGCGAGCACCTGAACAGTGAAATGTTGCAGAAGAAAAAAAAGGGGGGATGTGTGAAATTAAAAAGAGTAGAAAATAAGTTGGGGGGAGGCGAGCACCTGAACAGTGAAATGATGGAGAAGAAAAAAAGGGGGGGGGATGGGTGAAATTAAAAAGTAGAAAATAAGTTGGGGGGAGGCGAGCACCTGAACAGTGAAATGATGGAGAAGAACAGAAGGAGAGGGTAAGGCTCCATTCACACCTGAGCGTATCATTTTCAGGCATTATTGTGGGCGTTTTTCAGGCAATTTTTGCAGGTGTTTGGAGGCAGGCATTGATATCTAACAAAAATGCATGTAATCTGCCAAAAAAGAAGCTCATGTACTTTTCTGAGCTACAGGAGTTTTGCTTCGGGGGATAAAACGCTCAGATGTGAACAGGGACCATTGAAATGAATAGGATTTTGCTTGTTGGGCGTTTTGAGACTTCAGAGATGAGCGTTTTACGAGCTGAAAAACGCTCTAAAAAAGAGTTATTAGAGAGAGACCCTCCATCTACCATAATATCTTGAAAAAAAAAAAATAGACAAAAAGGGGGGGAGAAAAAAAAGAGTAGAAAATACGTGGGGGGGGGGGGGGGGGGGAGAGCCCTCGAATAGTGAAATGATAGAGAAGAACAGAGGGAGGGGGTAAGGCTTTATTCACACCTGAGCGTATCGTTTTCCGGTGTTATTTTTGCCGTTTTTCATGCATTTTTTTGGGCAATTTTCAGGCGTTTTTTCAGGCGTTTTTTTGCAGGTGTTTGGAGGCAGGCATTGACATCTAACAAAAACTAATGTAATCTGCCAAAAAAGAAGCTCATGTTCTTTTGTGAGCTTCACACGTTTTGCTTCAGGAGACAAAACGCTCATATAGGGGCCATTGAAATGAATGGGATTTTGCTTGTTGGGTGTTTTGGGACTTCAGAGATGAGCGTTTTACGAGCTGAACACTACAGGGCCTAAAGAGGGAGAGAAAGAAAAAAAATCGCAAAAGGTGTATTTTGATTGGTTTGCGTAAAAGTTATTGCGTCTACAAACTACAGGAAAGATTTCTGTCATTTTTATTGTTTTTTTTTTAACTAGTAATGGCGGCGATCTGCGATTTTTTTGCGGGACTGCGACATTGCAACGGACAGATCGGACCCCTAACTGACATTTTTGACACTTTTGGGGGGACCAGTGACATTACTACAGTAATCAGTGCTATAAATATGCACTGTTACTGTAATAATGACACTGGCAGGGAAGGGGTTAACATTGTGGGTGATCAAGGGGTTAAATGTGAGCCTAGAGGAGTGTTTCTAACTGTGGAGAGGCGTGGCTTGTGAAATGACCATAGAGTGATCCTATATAGAAGGATCACAGGCGCTCTGTGATCATTCCAGAGAGAAGAACCGTCAGCCGTGTTTACAACAGCTGACCGTCCTTCTCTCTTTGGGCGGGGAGCGATTGCGGGTGTCAGGCAGCAATTGGAGCCGCCTGCCCGCTGCATCGGCTTCCCTGCTGACGATCAGGGGGCGGGAGCGCGCCGCCAGCGGCACGTGCTCGCCTCCTAGCTGCCACCAAGCGACCGATGTAGCCCTCACACTGCCGCAGTAAATATGCAGTAATCGGTCGGCAATTGGTTAAACAAAAAGTTTATTTCTCAAAACAGGAACAAAATGGGAGAGAGGGGTAGGGCACAGGACACCCTTGAAGATTGGCAGACTCCTTAGACAAAATGAAGAATAGGCAGGCAGCAGTACAGAAAAATAACCTTTAAACTTGGACTGACCTGGGAGGCAACTCCTCTCCCCTGGGCCCAGTCTCCTGTAGCTATCTGTACTTTGTGGCATCAGCTGTCTCCTATAGCAACAGCAGGTAACTCACGGAAGGTGCAGGAACTCTGAGGATGATTCTCTCTGGATGCTTTCCCATAGTCTCCATGGTTCCCCGGTCCATAGCAGAGTCACCTCTGGTACTCCATCTCAGCTCTTCCTCCTTTCCTTCAATCTTCCAAGCAGTATGCAGGCTCTCCCTTACAGAGCCCCGAGCACATGGTTAGGCCTCAGGCTTTTAGGCCTACCCAGCAGCAGCAATTCCTCACACACCTACCCAGTACAGGTGGTAAGAGACAGATCACCTGACTTCCTCCAAATAGTCTCTCCCAGCATGCTCGGCTACCAGTAACATACATATTCATAGCCTGACTGACTGTAATTTATCACACTAATGCCAAAGTTAACACTGCCACCTACTGACAGCAGGGAGAAATACAGCCAAACCAGGATTAGGAGGGAAATCCAATGACCACAAAGACTATAAATCAGCCAGGCTAGCTACCACCTAGCACAACTAAAGCCCTGTACACACGTACCGATCGTCGGCCGAACGAACGGCCGTCTTTTGTCCAGGGCTGTCGTGTCTGTTGAAAACTGCAAAAGACTGCACATGAATTTTGTCGGCCAACAACAGCCGACTGCAGAAGTGATGTCATGTGATGGTTAACTTTCCGTGTGTTTTTTCTTTTCTGAGCATGCCCAGTCTTGCTAATCTGCTGTCTGTCGGCCGAATTCTGTACTGACTGGCGAACAATCGGCCGTTCTGGTGTTGGCCTACAAAAATTTTAAAGCTTGCACATCAGATTCTTGGGAGCTGCTGTGTGTGGGTTCTCCTGGGTTACCATTAGCAACAATAGAACATTCTGACATGTTTCCAAGTGTTTTTACCTCAAACAAGGACCAGTCCAGATCTTTGGTTTTTATGTTTTATTAGGAACTTGGATAGGAGAACGAATGAATGTGATACTCCAACTGAACTGAACTATACACAAAAGGCAGGGACGATAAAGAAAAATGCTGAGTGACGCTGGTTAACGCTGACTGACGCTGGTTAACGCTGATTGAACTAGTCTCAGCTAGGCCGCTAATTAACTTTGCCCTTGGTTGTGAAAGAGTCCCTTTTAGCTTCCTGAGGTACTCCTTTCCTGAGGTAGCTATCCTTTAAAGTAGACTGTACTGCTGAACAACGTCGGGGCCTTTCCTGGCGCCCCCTTTTAACCCCTAATCTTCAGGGCTTGAACACTTGGCACCCCCTTTACTGTATAACTCCTGGTTAGCTGGCTCCTGGATCCCCTTGTCCTCTCTGGAGTGGTCCCCTCTCTTAGGCAGACCCCTGGGCAGATCCTTCAGTACTAATGTTACAGTTTTTCCAGAAGTATTCTGCCCAGCAGCTCCACTTGGTCAGCACACTGGATCTTTCTGCAGCTCAGCTTAACCCCTGGTCCCTAGGCCGACTGCCTGGACCACCTTCCTCACTGCAGCTGGAGGAGAGACAGACGTCCACCTCCTCCTGGGACTTTGCTCCCACCACTCTGCCTCAGGTGCTCTCCGCTTTTATTTCCAATCCCATGATGCACCTCTTCAGGTGTCAACCCACTGAGATGGTTACAAAAGCTTGTGTATCATTGGCCAGGTTTCCTCCACTGTCCAACAGGAATCCCTATTGGACGCAGTGGGGACACTCCCTCAGACCAGATGAATACACACTGAACACACTGAACAGGCCTAACTAAAGATCAAGCTCCTCTGATAAGCAGATGATTATGGTTTTCCTGCTGCTTTCCTGTTAAGCCGAAAATGCCAAACTATATGTCTATCTAGCACCTGACTAGGAGGGTGCTACCCTAGAAACCCTGCTTAGGACAAGGGTGCTACACCAGCATTGTATTATAGGTGACAGAGCAGTGAGAGCTATAAGCTCCTGCTTCTGTCAGTTAAATCCTGTTAGGAGGGAGCAGCGGTGTGTTTCTATGGATGCACATAGCCCTGCTCGGGAGTGCACCTGCATGGGTACCCGCATAGCACATGGCTTGCTGTGGGGGCACTCATGGGAAGAAGGAGTGGACAGTGCTGGTAAGGGACCGCTCTGTGCAATACCATTGCACAGAGCAGGTAAGTATAACCTCTTTTTTTATTTTAATAGGAACAAAAATAAGGCTTTAACCCCTTCACGTCGATGGAACGCAAATATGCGGCCTCTGTTTCAGGGGGTTTACCGGGGTGATGTCTGCAGCTAGAGGCATCACCCCGGTACTGTTGTTTAGAACCGACGGTCGGCTTTCTTGTAACGGCAACCGATGCGGCTGAGCAGCCGCTCGGCTGTCATTACAAGGAGTTGGAGGGGACGACCCTCCCACCGCCTTCCGCAGCTCGTCCGGGTCTCCCGTCCCACCAAGAGACCCGAGCGTCAAGCTGGCACACCTGCCGGCTGGCCGATGGCCCAAACAAAGCTGGATTTGGCTCTGATCAGGTCTCCAATGTAAAAACTTGGAAGCAATGTCATGACATCACTACAGGTTACTGGAGCGTTAAAGGCACCAGATTTATTAAAAAAATGACAGCGTTCAAAACAGCCAAACTTTTAAATGTGTTTTGAATACTTTTAGATGCAGAGGAGGGGTTTGGGGTCTTCAAACCCCAGTTCCCTCCATAAAGAGTACTGTCACAAGGGATGTTTACATTCCTTGTGATAGCAATAAAAACATTTTTTTAAGACCCCGTTCACACTGGGGCGACCTGTGGGGCGACCTGGTCGTCTGACAGGTCGCCTGCCATAAAGAAGCTGTGGACCCGTTCTAATAGGAGCGACACAAGTCGCTCCGACTTAGAAAAAGGGTCCGGAGCTTCTTTGGGGCGACCCGGAGCGACCTGCATTGACTTCAATGATATGAAGTCCGTGCCGGCCACTCCGAGGTCGCGGTGCGAGCTGCGCAAATACAGTGTGACATAAAATATTGCAATGATTGCCATTTTATTCTCTAGGGTCTCTGCTAAAAATATATATATATATATATATATATATATATATATATATATATATATATATATAATGTTTTGGGGTTCTAAGTCAATTTCTTGCAAAATATACTGATTTTAACTTCTAAACAACATATGTCAGAAAAAGGCCTAGGCTCCAAGGGGTAAAACCCATTTAACCACCTTGCTACCAAATTCATTTTTTCCAATTTTGCACACATACTATAATGCACATTTTAGGCCAGAATATTAGTTCACCCCCCCCCCCCCCAAACAGTTTATCTTTTCTGAAAGCAAAGACCCAGGAGAATAAAATGGTGATAGTTATATTCTTGCATGTCAAATTATATTACCGGATTTTTCGCTCCATAAGACGCACCTAGGTTTTAGAGGAGTTAAACATGAAAAAAAATATTCTGACATATATATATATATATATATATACACACACACACATACATATATATATATATATATATATTAGTGATCGACCGATATCGTTTTTTTAATGCCGATACCGATATTTTATATATATATATACATGTATATATATATATATATATACTGTATATATATATACATATACATATATATACACACACGCACACAGTATGCGGTAATAGCAATAATAGTGGGTACTTGCAGAGATTTGCTTGTAGGCACTGTCTGTCTGTGGCTGAGCCTGGGAGGAAGCATGTGGCTGCAGCATAGAGCAAAGCCGCTGCTTCCTGTGTATGGCTCCTCCTTTTACAGGCAGAGTGCATCTGATATCACTCCGCCTGTGAGCTGGACACCTATACAGGAATATATATATATATATATATATATATATATATATATATATATATATATATATATATATATATGTATATATATATATATGAAACAGTCCACCAAATTTAAATGCATATGTATACACTAATAATGATAATAATAAAAAAAATGAATTAATAAAATTCAAATAAAAATAATAATAATTACAATTTTTATTTTTATTTGAATCTCATTCATTCATTTTTTATTATTATCATTATGAGTGTATACATATGCATTGAATTTTATCAAACTACATGATCCAATTCTATTGGCCCGCCCTTTGAGGGAGGGGTCTGTATCGGAGGCCATGTGATATTCTTATCATTTAAAGACCAGCTACTTGTATTCCAAGTCCAGCTCTGAAGAAGAGGGGTCACCCTCGAAACACGTCAGCTTCATATGGAGAGTTACATCCCACAACTGTCTCTAATCAGTAGAGCATGCTGCATGGACAGTTAGTGGACTGTTTCACATATACATATATACAGTATATACATATATATACATATACACACACACATATATATATATTTATATCACGCTTGAACAAGTCATCTCGCTTGTGAGTATGATGTACAGAAATGTATTTTTTTAAATAAATTGTTGCAAAGGTAATGCGCTAGGCTGGTGCGCCCTCTGTATTTTTATCGTTTTGAGCCCCGAATCACACTATAGTGGTGTCAGACATCACATGTGATTTGGAGCGCACTGCTCTGCAAATCACATGCAATGTCTGTGCGGTGCGAATTCAGTCACACAGATTGTAAGGCTGAATTTGCATCGGATTCAGAAAGAACATGCACAGGACCCTTTTTTGGGTCCGCACCAGAATCGGATCGCAAGGGTGTTCATACCAATGCGATCCGATTTATGTCTGAACTGTCAGTTCGCACTGCGATATGCGAACTGATCTGGGGGTGTCGTTAACTGTGTATTGACACCCCCAGCGATTTGCATATGGCAGTGTGAACTGCCTGCAATTTGAATGCGATGCGGGAACCCGCAGTGGATTCACAGGGTTCCCGCATTGCATATATGTGAACCGGCACTCAGAGTCTATCTGGGTTTCCTTGACCGGTTTGGAGCGGCAGCACAGCCGAAACAGTGGCTAAATAAGGGGAGCCGCTCTTCCACAGACCTAGCTGCCAGCAACTCTCAAGAGCAGGAGCATTGGTTTCTACCTTCCATGTCGGACCTGGCTCTGCCAGCAGTTCATTAGAGCCAGGGATTGCATGTATGGATGGGAGGGGGACATTGCTGGCAAACAGGTGGTTAAAGTAGACTTGGGTTGGGGTAATGCTGTGATCAGTGCAGGGACAAGGTCATCCAACGCCCAGGGCAAGGATACCAAACTGCGCCCCCCTTCCCTTAGGGCTAGGGTCAAGGCCCCCCCCCCCATCCCTGCAATAAACCATTGCACCCAGGGCAATCGTCCTTCCTGCCCACCCCTTGTTTCGGCCCTGGTTGTGATCCCTTCCTCTTGCCACATGGACCTGGCAAACAGGTGGTTAAAGTAGACTTGGGTTGGGGTAATACTGTGATTAGTGCCGGGACAAGGTTATCCAGCGCCCAGGGCAAGGATGCCAAACTGCGCCCCCCTTCCCTTAAGGCTAGTGTCAAGGCCCCCCCATCCCTGCAATAAACCATTGCGCCCAGGGCAATCTTCCTTCCTGCCCACCCCTTGTCTTGGTCCTGGCTGCGATCCCTTCCTCTTGCCACATGGACCTGGCCACTGATCACTTCTAAGACAGATAGGAATCAGTAGACGTTTTTAATTATAACCCAACTGAGCTCCCAGTTTGGTAAATCCACTAAGATTCCCTGCCTGATCAACACCAAGACATGCAAAAAATTATTCTATTTCCTTACAATGTTAGCATGCCTTAGTGCACTTTTTTTGGAAAAAAAACACAAAAGCAGTATTATTTAGATGTTTGATGAGCACACACAAAATAGGACTTTAATACTGATCTTCAGTGTACGCAGAGATGTATAGTAACTAAGTAGAACTACTTCACTACTGTACTTAAGTGCCGAAAGGCGGTATCTGTACTTTCCTAGAGTAGAATTTTTTTCTCCTACTTCCACTTTTACTTCACTACATTTTTTCAATGATTTCAATACTTCTACTCCGATATTTTTTTTTTGTGCTGCATAGTTACTCGTTACAATTATAAAAATTACCACTGCCAGAACAGTAGATGGCAGGTTTCATGAAGCTCAAAACATGTGTATTATCAGCGCATACGAAAAAAAAATGCTACTGTATGTATAAATAAAAGCTGCATTTGAAATAATAAAAAACAATATGATGTTCAAACTTTTGACTTCTTTAACCACTTAAGCCCCGGAGGATTTTCCTGCTAAACGACCAGGGGGTATTTTGCGATTCGGCACTGCGTGACTTTAACAGACAATTGCGCGGTCGTGCGACGCTGTATCTAAACGAATTTGGCGTCCTTTTTTTCCCACAAACAGAGCTTTCTTTTGGTGGTATTTGATTACCCGTGCGATTTTTACTTTTTGCGCTATAAACAAAAAAAGAGCGTACATTTTGCAAAAATAACAATATTTTTCAAATTTTTTATATAAAATTTCCCAAAAAAAAATGTAAAAATCAAAATTTTTTTTAATTTTCGGCCAATTTGTTTTATGCTACCTATGTTTGGTAAAAAAAATCGCAAAAAGCGTATTTTGATTGGTTTGCGCAAAAGTTATCGCGTTTACTAACAAAGGGAAAGATTTTTGTCATTTTTGGTGTTTTTTTTTTAACGTGTAATGGCGGCGATCTGCGATTTTTTTTGCGGTACTGCGACATTGGGGCGGACAGATCGGACCCTTGACTGACATTTTTGACACTTTTGGGGTTACCAGTGACATTACTGCAGTAATCAGTGCTATACATATGCACTGTTACTGTAAAAATACACTGGTAGTGAAGGGGTTAACTTTATTTGGGAGGGAGGGGCTGTGTGTGTCCCTAGGGGCGTGCTTTCTACTGTGATTGGCTGTGGCTTGAGCTGTAAGGACACTGATCAACGGATCTACATAGTAGATCCATGTGATC
>NC_138774.1:275194215-275274215 GCF_965119305.1 Pelophylax lessonae | reverse complement strand
CGTATCATTGCAATTTTTTTTCTATTATTTCTATTAAAACACTATCGTGTTTTCATTTTTTTTTTTCATCCTTTTCTGGATCACAGTACTGCTCCTGTAGTCTCTTTGCAGCCACTTCCTGGCTACATGCACTCCAACATTGGCTTCATGTCATAGCTTAGGGGGGCTTTCTGATGGAGACCTTTATGGGCGCAATGAGCTTTGATGCGGCTGCTTATTGTCTGTACTGTATGTAACAGAGTGGCAACGCCGGAGAGTAATTGGAAAGCAAGCGTAGAGCATTGTTCACCCATAAAAGGAGGTGTCTGAACAAGAAACTGTATGGCAGGATTACTAGGCACTATTTTAACCCCTTTCCTGGCCCATTTATGCATTAGTTTGATGGCAAGTAAGGTGGGCCCTAATGCCCAAACACATATGTGTCCTCGGTGGCTGAGGGCATGCTCAGCACGGTGATCAATAATTTACCGACAACTTCCTGTCACTAGCTATGGTCAAGAGGAGACGGGAGGGGCGCCCGGACAAGTGACCACTTTGACAACAATCCTAAATGGCTGGAGATTCCTCCAGACCCAACCTACCCCCCACAAACACACACCTAAGTCATTAAAGGGCTGCGGTAGGCAGGAAGGGATTAAAGAACATTTTAGATATAAACTGTATGCTTAAAAACTTAAAGGGAAGTTCCACTGCTCTTAAAGCGGTAGTATCCCGCTTTTTGACACTTTTACCTACAGGTAAACCTATAATAAGGCTTACCTGTAGGTACAATTAATATCTCCTAAACCGGCACGGCACGGTTTAGGAGATATTTGCATTGCATGCAGCCGCTCACGCGAGCGGCGCATGCGCTCTGAAGGTCCGGGGGGACCTTCAGTTTTACTTGCCGGGAGCTTGCCGGAAAATCACTCCCGAGCGCATGCGCGGGAGTGACGTCGGCGCGGCTCCGGCCAATCACAGCGCCGGAGCCGCCGAACCTGGAAGAGACGACGAGGGTTCATGGCAGCGCCCGCAGCGATGTCCGGGGGTCCGTGTCGGTGCATACTAGCTCATTATGCCTTTGTCTTGCAGGTTTTTTTTTTTGTTTTTTTTCAATTTTTGGGTTTACAACCGCTTTAAAAATTATATGCAATTGCTACACAATCCTTTTTAGTAAATAAATCATTTAGTGTTAATAAAAAAAATACCTTTCCAGTTCTGCCTTTCCTCCCACACGGAACAAACAGGTAAGTCGGGACCTCCTTTTGCAATGACTCCCGATCTTTCTGAGGACAGCTGGGAAATGTAAACATATATGCATGTTCTGGGTCTACCTAACTCTTACAGTCGCGGTCCGTCAGCTCCCATTGTGTAGTACAGGAGCCGTTCTAATAGAAGCAACACAAGTCGCTCCGACTTAGAAAAAGGGTCCTGTACTACTTCGGGGCGACCTGGAGGCAACTTGCATAGACATTCATTTTATGAAGTCCGTGCAAGTCGACTTCACAGGTCGCCCCCTAAGTCGGAGCGACCTAGTGTGAACGGAGTCTTAGAAAATTTTCCAACCCATCTCCACTCAGGATTGCCAAAACACCTAAACAGGTGCCTCTTGAATGGTGTCCCTACTATTAGGTGCTTAGGTGTTTCTGGACCGCCAAACCACCATATGCATTTACGTTAGGACCGGGACAAAACCTAAGCCCACACTTCAATAGCAAATTCCCATTATGTTTAAAAGCATAATATACTGTACCGACACCTAAATGATTGTCTGAAGGTTCTGATTGCTTTGGAACCTGGTAGGACTTTGGGACAAAGGATGAAATTAGAGCCCACCTTCAGCCAAAACCCTTTTTTTCCTTTATATTTTTACGTTTTTCGATAGATTGAAGAAGGGTTAGAATTTGGTTAAGGATTTAATGCTACCTGTATCCCTTCTGGTATAAGTGCAGTTGGGTTTTCAGTCTATTTTCCTTCTACAATGTATAAGGTAAACCCAGACAATGAAAACCTATATATGTTTTGAACAATTGTATGTATGGAAAGTATACATGTAATAAAATTTTTTAGTGAGTGTTGCCTGTACCAATGGGAAAAATATCCATCGTAGACTTGTATGTAGAACCAACAATGATGACATTTAGCTTGTTGGGTTAAGATAAAATAAAACATTTCTTCAGATCTCTTAGAACAGGGATCCTCAAACTACGGCCCTCCAGCTGTTGCCGAACTACACATCCCATGAGGCATTGTAAAACTCTAACATTCACAGACATGACTAGGCATGATGGGAATTGTAGTTCCCAAACAACTGGAGGGCCATAGTTTGAAGACCCCTCGCTTAGAATAATTCACATCACAGAAGCATTGAGCTCAAGAAAATGGTTTAAATAATTGGCAGCCACTTTTTGGCAATTCGCTTCTCTCTCTATGGTTATTCTTCTAAGAGTCATGGAGGCAACAAGCTTAGGAAACCTGCCGGTCTGTGCCTTAGAATGACTCAAGCGCTTCCTGACAAATTCTGGGCCATATAGCATGTTCTCTTTCTCCTTGGGTCTCCACGCACTTGGACATGCCTGAAACAGTTCTATTGGAGACCTCCCATATTCCATCTGTATGACATATCCAAAGCACCTAAAGGGGGTCTTTTTAGGCTCAAATAGCAGAGACTCCACTACACTCCTCAGTTATTGAGCTTCTCATCAACACATGCAATGGGGGAGCCTCATTTACGACCCTTGTACAACCTGGTCCCCCACCCCCTTGGTGCGCTTTAAAAACATGGGCTACATATATAATGAATTAAGCAAACATAACCAGCTGTGTTTCACAGGCCTCTTAAATACTCTTAACCAAAATCCAAGTACTGAAAAATTTAACACTCAGCTGCTTTGCTTATCTACCACCTCTCGATACCATCATATCTTTATTGAGCAATTTGTACTAAGTGGGTCGCTACACAGATAACAAGCTCGATATCATGCTGCATTTATTAGCACCATCCTTCCCCCATCTGCTGAGCAGTGCCTATTCGGACCAGATGGGAGTTATTATCCTAAATACTGTATTAAGCTCAGCATAGTTGGTGGTGGTTTTTACTGCCTTCACTGATGAAGCTTGCTTGGACGCCAGCCAGTTTGCTATTTTATTTTATATTTAATAAAATTTCATATGAGTGAAGCAGAAATAATTTTTTTTTTGGAATCAGACAAGGTATTTAATAAATCCTTCTGTTTTTCCTGTTCCTAACACAGCTAGATTGTAAGCAGAACAAAGACAGAGCTTCTGGAATAGGCACTGTTAATGTGCTCAAGGCCCACCACGCAAGCCTAAAAAACAAAATTAAAATTGTAGAATTACTGAGCCAGGTAGAACAAAATCAAGTAGATTTGTATTGCTTGCCGCAAACACGAGCTAAGGTTAATGTTCCAAAGAAGGTTCTATAAGGTACCACATCCTGTTACCCCCCCCCAGTGCAATTTCAGAACCCCCTGCCAAAAAAACCTGGGGAACCAGTTATGAAGCAGCAATATGGGCTCACTTGCTTCCATGGTGTAAGAGAACGTTTGCTGTACAAAGACATGTCAGAAACGGAACAATGGCCAATGTGCATGCGTGAACTCGCGCAACCGCGCACGCAAGTTCGCAAGTACGCGAACGTGCACTGCGCACGCACGTTCACGGGTACGCGAACGTACGTTAGACATTGGCGCCAAAGGGACTATTTAAACCCAGCCATTGCACTGCTCTAGTGCTGCTTTGTCTTCAGCCTTGGATACCTGTTACCTGTTTACCTGCATCTTGTTCCTAAGTTCCAGACCCGGCTTGTCCTGACGATTCTCTGATCTCCACCTGCACCGACCTTGGCTTGTCCCGTGACCTCTCTTCCTGTCTACTCCTACTGGCTTCTACGTTACCGATTGGCTCCTGACCCGGCTTGTCTTACCACGCTTCTGTCATTTCCAGATCCATCCATCCTGCATAGGAAGCTCCTGTTGCCCAGGAACCCCTGCTTCCAGCACCTGCTGCCTGCTAAACACCCTGCTCATCGGACTTCTCTGGCAACCTTCACCAGTAGCCATCGTCCGCTCCAAGCAAGTCTCCAGGCGCTCGTGCTACTCTACACTCAGGTGTCCCCTGTCTGCACTATCAGGGGTCCTGAGTCGGAGGCACAAGGGAGGCCTTCCTGACAGTGTCAGGCTCATCTCCAGGCACATGATACATGGCTTCAGGACTCTGATACAAAAATAGCCACCTTGGAGTAAACTGAGTCGTTAGCAATAGTTATTTATCCAATTTCCATGTGGAAAAGCTAAACGGGGAAAGCAGCAGTTACCCCCATCCCCCCCCCATTGCCCCTCCCAAGTGTTAATTGCCTAAGCAACCTGAGGCCCATGCATTGTCACATGGCAGTAGGGGCTAACTGTATAGTAGACGTATGCTTTATATGTTCCCTATGTTTTACACCTACCTAATCCTCCACTTCTCCAAGACTACTGCTGTGTGACCTGCTGGGCACCACAAAGCCTCTCGAAAATCCTCTCAGCAGGCTCTGCTTCCTCCATGTGTGATCTCCGCAACCTTCATTCATTCCTATACAAAAGATGTTGGGAGAAAAGATATACAGCCTTTCCATAAGAATGAATCGAGATTGAGATGCCCATGTGGGGAACAAAGTCTGGTCAGGAGACCTTTAGAGATGAGGCTCCAACTAAGACACAGAGGTGTGGTGTATAGGTAAGTGTAACATACACAGATAGTTTTAGCTGACAAAGGTGGTTATACAGTGCATTCATAAAGTAGACAGACCCCCTTTACTTTTTTCAATTTTGTTATGTTGCAGCCAGATACTACAGTTGTTTAACCACTTTAGCACCGGAGGATTTTGCTGTCTTACGTCTGGGCCACTTTTTGCGATTCGGTACTGTGCGAATTTAACTGACAATTGCGCGGTCATGCATCGCCGTACCCAAACGAAATTTACGTCCTTTTTTTCCCACAAACAGAGCTTTCTTTTGGTGGTATTTGATCACCTGTGCGATTTTTACTTTTTGCGTTATAAACAAAAAAAGAGCGACAATTTTGAAAAAATAACAATATTTTTCACATTTTTTATATGAAATTCCCCCCAAAAAATTTAAAAATCAAAAGTTTTTATCATTTTAGGCCAATTTGTTTTCTGCTACATATTTTTGGTAAAAAAAATCGCAATAAGCGTATTTTGATTGGTTTGCGCAAAAGTTATTGCGTTTACTAACTAAGGGAAAGATTTCTGTCGTTTTTGGTGTTTTTTTTTTAACGAGTAATGGCGGCAATCTGCGATTTTTTTTGCGGGACTGCGACATTGCGGCGGACAGATCGGACCCTTGACTGACATTTTTGACACTTTTGGGGGTACCAGTGACATTACTACAGTAATCAGTGCTATAAATATGCACTGTTACTGTAAAAATGACACTGGCAGGGAAGGGGTTAATTTTATTGGAGAGGGAGGGGATAATGTATGCCTGGTGCTTACTGACGTGGGTGGGGGGAGGTGACTATGTGACACAGGGACAGATCGGATGTCCAGCTATGCTGAACCCTGCAATCTGACCCTGCCTGTCACTTAGGAGATCCTCCTGCTTTGTTTTCTCCAGACTTGATTCCCCGACGATCGGGGAAGAGCAGCGGCGATCGCCGCTGCTCCTCCCCTGGCCCGACTCCCGCTGTGACTGAATACAGCGGGAGCGAGCCTCTGGCGGCGCGCGCGCGCCAACGAGAAGGGGGAGTGTCTGGCGACGTAGGTCTACAACGCTAGACGATAACGAACCACTTTGCCGCAGTAGAGCTCTAGTGAGCAGCGGCAAAGTGGTTAAATTAATTTTCCCTCATTATTCTGCTCCACTCAGTACCCATAATGGCAAAGTGAAAATAGAATTTTAGCAATGCCCGTGAATTTATTAAAAAGAAAAAAACTGAAATATCACAAGTAGTTAGATATTCTGACCATTTACTCAGTACTTTTTTGAAGCACCCTTGGCAGCAATTGCAGCCTCAAGTCTTTTTAGGTATGACGCAACAAGCTTTGCACACCTGGATTTTGGGATTTTCAGCCATTCTTCTTTGCAAACCCTCTAAAGCTCAGTCAGGTTGGATTGGGACCGTCGGTGGACAGCCATTTTCAGGTCTCTCCAGAGATGTTCAATAGAGTTCAAGTCAGGGCCCTGGCTGGGCTATTCTAGGACATTCACAGAGTTGTCCCTAAGCCACTCATGTGTTGTCTTTTCTGTGTGCTTAAGATCATTGTCATGGGGGTAGGTGAATCTTCGGCCCAGTCTGAGGTCCTGAGCACTGTGGAACAGGTTTTTTTTTTTTTAAGATATTTCTGTACTTTGCTCTATTCAGCTTTCCCTCAACCCTAACTAAACTTACAGTCCCTGTTGCGGAAATACACCCCACAGCATGATACTGCCACCACCATGTTTCACTGTTGGGATGGTATTGGACAGGTGATGAGCAGCGCCTGGTTTCCTCCAGGCATAACATTTAGAATTGAGGCCAAACAGTTCAATCTTGGTTTCATCAGACCAGAGAATCTTTTTCTTCACAGTCTAAGAGCCGGTTCACACTGGGGCGACTTGTCAGGCGACCTGGTCGCCGTGGGCCGCCTGCCATAGATTAGCCCAGGACCCGTTCTAATAGGAGCGACACAAGTCGCTCCGACTTAGAAAAAGGGTCCTGTACTACTTTGGGGCGACCTGGAGCGACCTGCATTGACTTCAATGATATGAAGTCTGCGCATGCCGCTCCGAGGTCGCGGTGCGAGCTGCGCACCGCGACTTCACAGGTCGCCCGGCAAAGTCGGGTCGCGCCTACGTGAACCGGCTCTAAGAGTCCTTCAAGTGCTTTTTTTGCAAACTCCAAGTGGGCTTTCATGTGTTTTGTACTGAGGAGTGGCTTCCGTCTAGCCACTTTGTCATAAAGCCCTGATTGGTGGAGGGCTGCAGTGATGGTTGTCCTTCTGCAACTTTGTCCCATCTCCACACAGGATCTCCGGATCTCAGTCAGGTGACCATCATCGTTCTTGGTCACCTCTCTTACTAAGGCCCTTCTCCGCTGATTGCTCAATTTGGCCCACTGCTTGCCTGTCCTGGTTGTGCCAAACTTCTTCCATTTGATAATTTTGGAGGCCACTGTGCTCTTGGGAACCTTCAGTGCAGCAGAAGTTGTTTTGTAGCCTTCCTCAGATCTGTGCCTTGCAGTAATTCTGTCTCAGCTCTGCAGGCAGTTCCTTTGACCATATTGCTCTGATACAGTATGCATTGTCAGCTGTGAGACCTTTTATGGAAAGGGGTGTGCCTTTCCAAATCATGTCCAATCAATTTAATTTATCACAGGGGGACTCCAATCAAGGTGTAGAAACATGGGAGGCTCCTGAGCTAACTTTCAAGTGTTGTTGCAAAGGGTCTGAATACTTCTGCCAATGTGATATTTCATTTTTCCTTTTTTATACAATTGCAAACATTTCTAAAATTCTGTTTTTCATTATGGGGTACGAAGTGTAGATTATTAAGAAAAAAATACATTTAAACAACTGTAGTATCAGGCTCCAATATAACAAAATTGAAAAAAAATAAGGGGGACACCATTATAGCACTTTAGTATATTACATTATAATGCTCACAAAAAATTAATTGTCACTGTATTATTTTTCTAACTGTTGTGTACAATGTCCAGGTGTCATGGAAAAAGTAATATTGTTTACATTTGTGATCCCTGCGATTGGCCATTAGGGATGAGCCTAATCCCCAAAAGGGTTTGTCGCAGGTTTGGGGAACATGGCCAGTTTGGATCTCTAATCCATTGAAATCTATGGGAGCGAAATCTTAGAAAACAGTATTGTCCCACTCGGTTTGCTCCTTTATGTTGACAAATTTAAGGGGGAAGCAGTTACATATGACCAGGCTCTTCTAAGGATGACCCACCGGAAGAGGGATTGGAGGTGGCAACTCATCTGGCACCATCACCAGGTTTCAGGATGTATAGTGGCACAATCAGCTCCAGTGGTGTGCCCCATCCTGCATTGTTCCCAGCCCCAGCAAGGTGTCTCAAGGGCCCGTGAATAAGATATAAAGTCTCTGCCAATACTTGTGGCCATGTGGACCATACATCTGACTGCATGTTAAAGCGACATGGAAACATTACATTTAACATGATGGTGGAAAGCAGAGATGGCCTTATGGGATAGGAAAAAATAACAACTGTGGTTGAGCATAGGCTACAGATTCATGGAAAGGGCCAGACTCCACCACCTGGAACAGCAAACGCTGTAAAGCCAGCAATTTTGTCAAGCTGGCATTGAGACACTGGTCCTGGGGGTGCTTGATGGCACACTTTTTCTTCCATTCCAGCATCTGGGGAAAAAAAACCTGCCTGCTCAATGCTAAACTTGGGAATGACAGGATGGGGTTGGCAGAATCAGAGCATGGTAGCAGCCCAATGGGTGAGGAAGAGAAGAGGTAGAAGGAGAAAGAGAAGTGTGGCTCTTTTTTTCCTTACCTCTATCCTTCAGGTGTTGCTCCCATCGAACTGCATGGTGAATACTTCATACATTTCATCGGATTACATTGGGTTGCAGGGTTGAGCTGTAGAAAAGGGGGTGCTTTGGTGAACAGTGGATGAGGGGTGCAAAGGTGGACAAGGGGATGTAAAAGGAACTGGTAAACCATGGGTGCACAGGCAAGCAGTGGGCATGCGATGCAGAGGGTAATGGTGGACTATAGCTATGTGGGTGAGGTTCTTGGTAGAGAAGGGAGGATCTTTGTTTGAGGAGAGGGGAGGGGGATGGAGGTTCTGGTTTAAGGTTCTATAAACAACTAAAGGGCCATACACACTATAAGATTTTCTGAAGACTTTTTCCTTCAGATTTACCTTTTCTATGTAGTGCAAGGGCCGGCCAGATTGCATACAAATTGAAAGTGTTTAGGTTTGATCTCATATTATATGGTTTTGGTAAGTCTAAAAGTTTTTACTAGTACATGATGGTTTCTCATGAATCTGAAAAGAGAAAAAGGCATTCATCACTGTTTCTAATTGATATAGAAAACGGTAACAAAACATGGTGAACCCCAACCAGCAGACTCTTTCCACTCCAGCTCTAGTGGTCAGAAGAAGTGTCACACTGCATTATCCCACCCTTGAAGAATATCTAAACACAAGAACAAATGTAGTATTTTCCAGCTTAGACCTTAGGCTGTACGATTGTGTAGTGATCGCAAATTCATAGACAAGTCTGAAAGTGGCTAAACTCCATTATCCATATACCTACTGGTCCTGATTCAGATGGCATACTTAGCTTCCTTCCCTCCAACTCCACCCAATTGATGGTCTTAAAGAATGGTGGCTGCTGATGTCACTGACTTTTTTGTTCATCTTGGTTGTCATGCCTTCAGCTTAGGAGTAATTAATGTTATTGGAAGTTGTAATACCAATATTGTCCACAAGATGCCACTGTAACAAAGACGATTGTTGGACAGTACTTTATTGTATCTTTTGCTCTCTATTGCTGGATATTAGTTCCACCCCTCTCTGAGGAAATCTCCATTTTAGACCTTGTGGACAAGCAGACAGCATCCCATGTGCCTGTGGGAAGATTCCTGAACTCCTCTTGGACGCTTTGCTGGTATGCTCAGAACTGTTAGTTATATACTCAGTGCATATATTATTTATGTTTGTACACTGATTGTATGCTTATCTGTTTATTTACAGTTTCACCATATTCACAATCATATTTGCATATCCATCTGACTTGTAACCTGTTTCATGTGACCACCATTCTTTCACTGGAATAAAGCCTTAAGTTACAAAAGGACTGCTTACTATAGGATTAAAGGTTTAGCTGTATGTTGAGCTGCACACGCCTGGGGCATACGTGTAGTGAGAACAGAACATTGGTCTTTCCACAGAAACTGTAAAGAAGAATGAAACAAAATAAGAGACGTGAAACCAGCAATAGCAAGATCTGATCAATAGAGAAGCTGAGGGTCTGTGTATACAGTAGGGAAAATAATGTGTGTTATGTGTATAAAAGACACCTGTCCACAGAATCTCTTTCTTCCATTCAAACTTCACCATCATGGGCAAGACCAAAGAGCTGTCAAAGGACGTCAGGGACAAGACTGTAGACCTGCACAAGACTGGAATTGGCTACAAGATCATCAGTAAGAAGCTTGGTGAGAAGGAGACAACTGTTGGAGTGATTATTCGCACATTGAAGAAATACAAAATAACCATCAATTGTCCTCGTCTATAATCAAATATTTATTTTCCCCACTATACTTACTCTCTTTAGGAGGTCCTGGAGGCCAGGATCCATATTCTTCGGATAATCAGGGTCCTTGGTAATAGTTCTGTTCATACAATTTTGGAAGGCGTCCTTGCCTTTGTAGAAGGGGTGTTTGCCAACCGCCATCTGGTATACGGTTACTCCAAAGCAGAAATAGTCAGCCATAGTGAAATATGTTTTTGCAAGACCTGTAAAAACATAAAAGAGAGAGAAAGAAGGATGTGCACATTGTCAGATCAGGCGGAGGACAGAGATGACAACATAGTGACATACAGTATGTGATGTATGAAGCCCATGGAGGACTAAAATCATGGTCAAATGGCATCAGGGAGCAGGTGGAGCTGTTGAATATTATAGGTGGGGCTTAAAGAGAATGTAAAATCTTTCCTAAAGGAACACTTTATTTGTCCCTTTTAAAGTAAGTGTATGAAGGTATACTGACCCCAATAGCTCAATGTTCACAAGCACTTCCCATGTTCAAGAGAAGAAGAAATACAGCAGGTGAGCAGTTACTGAAGTTTTTATGCTATTTGTATGTGTAAATCAGGCCGGACAGATCCAACCTTTTACAACCGGCCTTAATGTTTGGATGGAGTTGTTGCCACGCTGTCACTGGTAGATGGAACCAGTGCAGTGATCTCACCCCTAATGGTGGATGGGGTGACTGCATTTTGTTGGTCTTCCACAGTCATAGATGGTGCTGTTGCCTCTCTGTCACTGGTGGATTGAACCAGTGCAGTTTTTTTTTCACCCTCTAGGGTGGTGGTGGTGACACTGAAAGATGGTGGATCATTTTCTCCTGGAAAGAGAAAAAATAATAATTTTATTCCTTCTATTTATGTTACAAAATCTGTGGACATTTATATTTATTTTCTTTTACATATGTATGTGAGTGTCATCTGTGTCATAAAAATAATTTGTGTTGCACATCTATAGAATATACTTTCTATATAGACACGAAGTATAGTGTAGTTGTCACCCCAGGAGTCCATTCTCAGCGCATGGCTTTCTGTGCCAAAAGAAGAGTATGTTAAAGTGCTTTAAAAAGTTCCCATGATTTCCCTAACAGCTATTCACCCCCTAATCCTCCAGATGAAGAGAAGGGGGGGGGGGAATAGAGAAAGAGGAAAACATGTAGTGAGGGGGGAGGGACAAAAGTAGAGAGGAGAGAGAGGGGAGAGGAGAGAGAGAGAGAGGAGGAGGAGAGAGAGGGGAGAGGAAGAGAGAGGAGGAGAGAGAAAGAGGAGAAGAGAGGGGGAGGAGAGAAAGAGAGGAGGAGAGAGAGAGAAGGGGGAGGAGAGAGAGAGTGGGAAGAGAGAGGGGGAGGAGGAGGGAGAGAGGGGGAAGAGAGAAAGAGGGAGGAGAGAGGGGGGAAGGGGGAGAGACAGAGAGAGAGGTGGGGGGAGAAAGAGAGAGGGGAGAGACAGGGGGAGAGGGGGGGAGACAAAGAGGGCGGAGGAGAGAGAGGGGGGGAGGGGAGAGAGAGGGAGGAGAGAGAGATGGGAAGAGAGAGAGGGGGAGGGGAGAGAGAGGGGGAGGGGAGAGAGAGAGAGAGAGGGAGGAGAGAGAGAAGGGAAGAGAGAGAGGGGGGAGAGGAGAAACAAAGAGGGCAGAGGAGAGAGAGAGGGGGAGGGGAGAGAGGGGTGAGGAGAGAGAGAGAGGGGGAAGAGAGAGAGGGGAGAGGAGAGAGAGGGGAAGAGAGAGGGGGGAAGAGAGAGAGAGAGGGGGGGGAAGAGAGAGAGGGGGGAGAGAGAGAGGGGGGAAGAGAGAGAGGGGGGAGGAGAGAGAGGGGGGAGGAGAGAGAGAGAGGGGGGAGAAGAGAGAGAGGGGAAGAGAGAGATTGGGGGGGGGGAGAGAGAGATTTTTTTTTTTACGAAGAAATGCTCAAATGTCTTAAAAAAAATGGGTCACACCATTACCTCTGGTCTCTCAAATCTAGATTTAAAAAAATATATATTAATTTTTATTTAATATTACCATAAAAAGGTTTGATATCCTCTCCAGTGCATATAAAGACCTTGTGTATGAAAGACAGATTGGGGTAATAAAATAGACGTGAAATCAGTTTTTGTGATAAAAGAGTTAAACACACAACTCCTTGTGTACAAAGCAGAGTAAAACTTGGGGGGCATCTATAGACATAGCAGTGTGTCTTAGCATTCATGAACAAAGGGTGACCTCTGGCTATTTGAGTGTCCCCGGGCCATCATCTTGTGATCTGAAGTTTCTGTTTAGCGGTCTCACCCCAAACATGGTGTGTTGGCCTGCACCAGATCACAGGGTGCCACAGTACCATGCGGTTTGATGCATTTTTGAATAGCAGTGCATGCACTGCTTTTGTGCAATCTAATGTGATTTGTAGCTCATTCAAATGCAAGTGTTGCAATATCGCACGAGCTGCATCGAACAGCAATGCCGACTGCCTTCATGTGTAATTCTGGTGTTAACCGGCCCTAAGGCTTCCCAAAACTCTAAATAGAACATGTACAACTCCAATATAAACTGTGTGTGTATACAGTAGATGTGGATGAGGCATTTCTCTACGCGTTTGGCTCCTTGCTCCCTTAGCACTGGTGTTCTGTAGGGTAAATCACCAACAACATGGAAGTAATTCAGAAACACAACAAGATGTTATCATACAACCGCAGGATAAAGTGTTAGTATAGAAGATGTAATTTCTTTAATTTACCAGAAGGTGGAGTACAGATATCACCTCCAGAGAGCTTCCCGGGGCACCAGCTGGGCGAACATCACAAGGCCAACATGGACCCAAAAAAATAGGAATTGTTTAACATTTGAGGGGGCTGGGGAAAGAATGATGAAAGTATTCTACACAAAACAAACATCATCCCCAAATATAGATACATGGATATCTCTACCTACAACAATGTGTCCAATGTATACTGCTAACCCTCTCACCTCAATTACTGACCCTCCCAACCCCCCCACACCTCCCCCAGCCTAAATCCCCCATACCCAACTAATGACCCATCTCTCCCCAGACTGACACCCCCCCATCCCAACTACTGACCCCCAACTACTGCCCCCCGATGTATAAAGTATAGTTCTCCTTTGAGCGAATACTAACTTCCAGAAATTTGGTGTTTGCATGGGAATTCCATGGGCTCCAGCAGTGCTCTAGGACAGGGTTTCTCAACCTTTTTTTTTTTAGTCAAGGCACCCTTTAAAATTATAGACAATCTCAAGGCACCCTTTAAAATTATGGACAGTCTGGAGACACCCCATTCTAAAAATGTAAAAACTATTCTAATAGTTTCACACAATGCAGCAACAACCACACGTAGGATACCCAACGTTAGAGGTGATTTATTCTTCCAAAGCAAATACACTTTTGCACACTGGTACTGACTAGTATTCCAATGTTTCTCTTCTCCCTCATTTTTATTCCAACAGTCAGCTAATGTCATCTCGGTGCTAAGAGACAGGGGTACAGGGGGGTCAAACAAGGATGCTTTGCAGGGGGGTCAAACAAGGATGCTTTGGAGGCAACAGACATCCTCCTTATTAACTGATGATGTCATTGGTTGTTAGGATGCCAGTGTCTAGAAAGTCGTAATGGTGCACAATGAAAACTGGTTGCTTTGTGTAACTAAAAAGGCAGGCTTGATCTACCCACTGGCTTGTATACAATTTTTGGTAAATTTTTAAGCATTTTGCCAAGGCACCCCTGAAGAATTAAAAAGAAATTTCTCCTCTAAGTGGGATTTTGTGGGCAATAAAAAATGAAAAATAGTATAAAATCCATCAAGTTTTTATTAAACAAATTCACAAAAAACAGTGTTAAAAGATGATGGAGCAAGAAGGCTCCTAACATTAGCAACAATAACAACACATATCATAGTGCAATGACCCCTGAGGGAAGATCCAACGCGTTTCAAAATGTGATCTGAACTTGTAGTTCTATTCTTCGTCAGGGACTGTTCCCAACTCTACAATGGAAAAATGACAACAGTTACATAAATCATGTATCTACAGATACGCATGTGAGGTTGCAATGTAAATGTAACGTTCATGCGTTTTTGTTTGTGGATGGATTTACAGCTGCAGAATTATTACACTCAGTAGCCTTGTAGAGAATCTGTTGAACAACCTATCCAACTCTCAGGACTTCATCACCGTGTACAGCCTGTTATATACTATATATATATTAATAGATGTTTAATGGAGGGATAGAGTATATGAGGATATATAGATGAGAGACAGGCTATTGTATGGTGAGCACTAGAAGTAGTATTAGGAGAGTTGCAGGTGATGGTAAAGCAGATAGGTTCTGATGTCAAGTATAGTGCAGATGGTAAGAGGACACAGATGGAGTATACTTAGACAGAGTAACCTAGTGCAAGGATAGTTCAAGGTAGTCCCAAGAGCTAACAGTCTTATGCAGATGATAGTGAATAGATAGATACAGATAGTCTTGGTAATTGCAGTAGATGACAGTAGGAGATTGGTTAGCAAGAATCCCCTGCGGGGTACTTATCACTTAGATAGGTTTAGGAATAACAGTGTCCATTGGAGAGGGGTGATCCCGTAGCGAGATACGGATCACCAGCGAGGTTTCCGGCTTCAGTTCAGCAAGGGAGGTATGTCAGCAGCTCCGACTTCTCAGGCGTAGGTGCGATGAACATGTGGGTTTGAACGAGCAATGAGTGAGAGCAAACCGGCGATTGAAATAGCGGCTCATAGCGGCGCTCGGCAATGATGTCATCCGGTCTTAAAGGTATATGCGTCCTTTGTTACACAAGATGGGACGCAATTAGGAGAGGAGAAATATGGAGACAAGGGTACCAGAGGTACCGGAACATTACAGTAAACACGTATAGGGATGTTTCGCTACCACTGACCACAGGGGAAGAAACTCCAAGGCACCCTGGTTGAAAAGGGCTTCTCTAGAAAATGCAAGATGGCCAGCTAAAGATATTGTGCTTTTTATTACTTTATAGTATAGTATTGCTTTATAGTACTAGCTATAGTTTGTACTTTATATTAAAAACATGTGGACTGCCATTGCTGAACTCCCTTTGAATACGCCGGTTGCCCAACTGTCTCTGGTTTTACTTTGAGTCACTGACCTGAAACTAGCAATTTGAATAATATCACAATAATAAAGGTAGATTACTGTGTGTTTTCAATGAGCACTTAATTTGAGTTATTATTGTTTCGGCGCTCACAACAAAAAGATAAGTGGTAGAACGATACTCCTTTCCCTGTGTTAGGCGCCAACCATGCTGCTTTACATGTCCTGCTAAAAGTACAGTCATCCTTTAACTTTAGATTCAGTTGCCAAACCGTCATAAAATATTTCGGTGTTGATACTAATGGAGTATACAGTATGGATTAACCCCCTCTTTGCCCCAAAACTTGGGAACACCGTTATTAAAAGGTAGTTCTGCTAACAATGTGTAAACTTCTATCGATTGTTTGTATCTATAGGTAAGCCTATAAGAAGCCTTACCTATAGGTACTGTAAATATCTCCTAAACGTGTATTGTTTATAGATACTGTATATACTGTATATGCAGCTGATGACATCATTGGCGCACGCGCTCTGAAGCCCTGTGCCGTGACCAGCGGGAGTAATGTCACACGGCTCTGGCCAGTCACACAGTCGGAGTCTGCGGACCCGGAAGGAAGACGGGTGAAGATATATGTGGCCTCCAGCAGTGACAACGAGGGCTTCCATTGCAGGTAAGTTTCACACCAGCTTCCCCACTGGCGAATGGGTGTGCGCGCGCACCCATGATCGCTCCTGTGAAGTGACGCACAGGTACCGTGTTTCGTGGAAACCTGCCGACCTGCCGCCATATATCTGCAGCGGCTGGGCGGCAAGTGGTTAAGGTAGTGTAGCATTTGGCTCATACAGAAAGTATCAGAAGAAGACATCTGAAGTTTACTATGAAAGTAGTCCAAAGAACAAACCACCTTCTTTGCCCATAAGCTGACCCACATGTACAAACCCTTTTCCTACGTGGGAAAAAGGTAAAGTTTGGCTCGCAGGAGGTCCAGTGAAACCGACAGGGAAGATCGGGAACCCTGCACATAATGCTGAACTCTTTTGAAGTCTATGGGAGCTGAATTTTGCTATGTTTTCTGGACATTTTTAAGGCTAATTTGAAAGCAATTTTAGAAAAAAAAAAAGTGCATAGGGAGCTGAGCACTGCCATGGGACTAGGGTTGCCACCTAGTCCCTATAAACCCGAACACATATGAATTACATAGGTTTCCGAGGTTTTATTTAAATTAAATTAGCCTCGGAACCTATTCAGGTTTAAAGGGATGAGGTGGCAACCCTAGTCCCATAGCAGTGCTCAGCTCCCTATGACAACCCTAGTTATGCTATAACTAGGGTTGCCACCTCATCCCTTTAAACCCGAACACATATGAATTACATAGGTTCCGAGGCTAATTTAATGGAGATAAGGCACCAAGTGAGTTTAATTATTACCTTAATCAGCCACAGAACCTGTTTAATTATTATGTGTTCGGTGTTAAAGGGATGAGGTGGCAACCCTACATGGGGGACAT
Source organism: Pelophylax lessonae (assembly GCF_965119305.1). Classification (NCBI taxonomy): domain Eukaryota; kingdom Metazoa; phylum Chordata; class Amphibia; order Anura; family Ranidae; genus Pelophylax; species Pelophylax lessonae. The sequence continues at coordinate 275,257,366 of NC_138774.1, read as the reverse complement.
ATACCAATGCACCGATATTTGAGGGGACAGGGTATTTTATTGTTGCTTATAGGGCAACATTTCAAAAACAGAAATCATTTAAATAAATATAAATGGAATGCATGTGAATTTATGGAACAGTATGTAGTGAGGGAAAAAAGTATTTGATGCCCTGTTGATTTTGTACGTTTGCCCATTGACAAAACAATGATCAGTCTATAAGTTTAATGGTAGGTTTATTTTAACAGTGAGAGACAGAATAACAACAAAAAAATCCAGAAAAAGGCATTTCAAAAAATGTATAAATTGATTTGCATTTTGATGAGTGAAAGAAGTATTTGATCCCCTATCAATCAGTATGATTTCTGGCTCCCAGGTGTCTTCTATACAGGTAATGAGCTGAAATTAGGAGCACTCTCTTAAAGGGAGGGCTCCTAATCTCAGCTTGGTACCGATATAAAAGACACCTGTCTACAAAACCAATCAATCAGATTCCAAAAGCAATCAATCAGATTCAAGTCTCCATCATTGCCAAGACCAAAGAGCTGTCCAAGGATGTAAGGGACAAGATTGTAAACCTACACAAGGCTGGAATGGGCTTCAAGACCATCGCCAAGCAGCTTGGTGACAGGGTGACAACAGTTGGTGTGATAATTCTCAAATGGAAGAAACACAAAATAACTGTCAATCTCCCTCAGTCTGGGGTTCCATGCAAGATCTCACCTCGGAGTTTCAATGATCATGAGAAAAGTGAGGAATCAACCCAGAACTACACAGGAGAATCTTGTCAATGGATCTCAAGGCAGCTGGGATCATAGTCACCAAGAAAACTGGTTGGTAACAAACTATGCTGTGAAGGACTGAAATCCTTCAGGGCCCGCAAGGTCCCCCTGTTTAAGAAAGCACATGTACAGGCCTGTCTGAAGTTTGCTGATGAACATCTGAATGATTCAGAGGAGAACTGCGTGAAAGTGTGGTGGTCTGATGACCAAAATCAAGCTCTTTGGCAGCAACTCAACTCGCTGTTTTTGGAGGAGGAGGAAAGCTGCCTATGGCCCCAAGAACACCATCCCCACCGTCAAACATGGAGGTGGAAATATTTTGCTTTGGGGGTGTTTTTCTGCTAAGGGGACAGGACAACTTCACCGCATAAATGGGACGATGGACAGGCCCATGTACCGTCAAATCTTGGGTGAGAACCTCCTTCCCTCAGCCAGGGCATTGAAAATGGGTCGTGGATGGGTATTCCAGCAAGACAATGACCCAAAACACACAGCCAAGGCAACAAAGGAGTGGCTCAAGAAGAAGCACATTAAGGTCCTGGAGTGGCCTAGCCAGTCTCCAGACCTTAATCCCATAGAAAATCTGTGGAGGGAGCTTAAGGTTCGAGTTATCAAATGTCAGCCTCGAAAACCCTAATGACTTGGAGAGGATCTGCAACGATGAGTGGGACAAAATCCCTCCTGAGATGTGTGCAAACCTGGTGGCCAACTACAAGAAACGTCTTACCTCCAAGTACTAAGTCATGTTTTGTGAAGGTATCAAATACTTATTTCACTTATTAAAATGCAAATGCAAACATTGGATTTACTTTGCTGGCTGATGTCATTGACGATTTACAGGGGTCATTGCTTACATGTTTGTGTATTTTTATTACCCACTTGCGGATCACCCGCCCGCAATGTACTGGTCCGTCGCTGCCTATTTCCAGGTTTAGGGTGCGGCCCGGTGCGCGCACGTGCATCCCCCACTGACCCCTGCTGTGATTATACACAGTGGAAGTTTGTCAGCAGGTCTGAGCCAATAATTCATGGCTGGGACCTGCTGATCGGCTGTATCCAATCACAGCCCAGGGCTGTACAACACAGAGCTCTGTACAGAGGAAACAAAGAGAACTTTAATATAAATCAGCACACATTTAACCCCTTCCCAGCCAGTTTCATTAGTACAGTGATATTATAGTATCACTGATCACTGTATGAGGGTCAACAGTGATGTCAGTGGCAGTTATTCGGTTCCCACTCAGTGTCATTTAGTGTGAGATTGCCTGCCACACTATCACAGTCTTATTATAAGTCTAGGACTGTATAGGACTAATATGACTATATACAGTATCTCACAAAAGTGAGTACACCCCTCACATTTTTGTAAATATTTTATTATATCTTTTCATGTGACAACACTGAAGAAATTACACTTTGCTACAATGTAAAGTAGTGAGTGTACAGCTTGTATAACAGTGTAAATTTGTTGTCCCCTCAAAATAACTCAACACACAGCCGTTAATATCTAAACCACTGGCAACAAAAGTGAGTACACCCCTATGTTAAAATGTCCAAATTGGGCCCAAAGTGTCAATATTTTGTGTGGCCACCATTATTTTCCAGCACTGCCTTAACCCTCTTGGGCATGGAGTTCACCAGAGCTTCACAGGTTGCCACTGGAGTCCTCTTCCACTCCTCCATGACGACATCATGAAGCTGGTTGATGTTAGAGACCTTGCGCTCCTCCACCTTCCATTTGAGGATGCCCCACAGATACTCAATATGGTTTAGGTCTGGAGACATGCTTGGCCAGTCCATCACCTTTACCCTCAGCTTCTTGAGCAAGGCAGTGGTCATCTTGGAGGTGTGTTTGGGGTCGTTATCATGTTGGAATACTGCCCTGCGGCCCAGTCTCAGAAGGGAAAGGATCATGCTCTGCTTCAGTATGTCACAGTACATGTTGGCGTTCATGGTTCCCTCAATGAACTGTAGCTCCCCAGTGCCGGATCATGACACTCCCACCACCATGCTTGACTGTAGGCAAGACACACTTGTATTTGTACTCCTCACCTGGTTGCCATCACACACGCTTGACACCATCTAAACCAAATAAGTTTATCTTGGTCTCATCAGACCACAGGACATGTGTTAGGGATACAAGTGGTAGCCTGATGGCAGAGGAAGGCCCCACTGGTGCTGGAGGGCGGAGCTTAGACGGGACCCCCCTAAGGTAAGTGACACAGGCTAACCTGAGGTGCGGAATCTAAGTATCCACCGGTTTTCGCCAGGGCCTCTAGTGGTGAGGATGGACTTTGCTGCGTGTGGATACCAGGTCGCAGTCCTCAGGGTCGCCCCACCAAGGGAGAAACCGGTCAAGATCCGAAGGCAGATAAGCAGATAAGGGAGATCCGAGAGAATGGTCAAACAAGCCGGGGGTCAGGACGGGCAGCAGGTCAACAAGGTCAGGAACAAGCCAAAGGTCAAACGGATATCAAACAGGTAACAGGAAGCAGGCTTCAGGAACACAGGAAGAGCTGCAGACAAGACAGCGAAGACACAGTGCTTCTGAGCTGTTTAAATAAGGCAGCCTGTTTGCCAATTACTGCAATCAGTCTGCTCTAGGTTAACCCTTTGGATTGCAGAATCATGACAGCACATCAGTGTGCTCAGGAAGCATTCCTAACATTGCCCCCCCCTTAAAGGCAACCTCCGGGTGCCCAACAAACTGCTTTTCTGAGGATGGGCAAGAAAAAACGCCTGGATCAGGTCTCCGGCATGAATGTTACTCTCAGGTTCCCATGAATTCTCTTCCGGCCCATAACCCTTCCATTTAATAAGGAACTGAAGCTGGTTACCTCTTTTCCGGCAATCAAGTACAGCCTCAACTTCGTACTCCATGTCGCCATCCACCATCACTGGTTCCGGAGGTCCAGGGCTTCTGCCGGGGAAGGCGTCGGGAACTACGGGTTTTAAAAGAGTGACATGGAACACAGGATGGATCCGTAGGGTATCAGGTAAGGATAACTCATAGGACACGGCATTGAGTCTTCTTTTAACAGGGAATGGGCCGATAAACCTGGGAGCCAACTTCTTGGATGGGCATGCCAAGCGGAGGTTAGCTGTGGATAAAAAGACCTGGTCACCTGGTTGGAGAATCAGTTCTCCCCTCTTTTTCCCATCAAAGATTCTTTTGGATGCTATCTGAGCCTTGGCCAAGGTGTCCTGCAGAAGTTTGTTGTTACTCGTGAAGAAGCCAATGGTGACCTGAACTGCGGGCACTCCGGAATCAGATGGGAAGTCGGGCAGAAAGGAAGGATGAAACCCATAATTGGCAAAGAAGGGAGATTGGCCGGTGACAGAATGTCGTGAATTATTAAAGGCAAATTCCGCAAATGGTAGTAATGCTACCCAGTCGTCCTGGACGAAGGTGGTAAAGCACCGGAGATATTGTTCCAGGGTCTGGTTCGTTCTCTCTGTTTGCCCGTTCGTCTGCGGGTGGTAAGCTGAAGACATAGATAATTCAATTTTTAGTAGCTTACACAAGGCCCTCCAAAAGCGTGACGTGAACTGTACCCCTCTGTCCGAGATAATGTTCTTGGGTACCCCGTGGAGTCGCACGATCTCCCTAATAAAGACTTCTGCAGTTTCTTTCGCAGAGGGGGTACCTTTGAGGGGTAGAAAGTGGGCCATCTTAGTAAGCCGGTCTACAACCACAAAAATGGCGGAGCACCCGGCCGAAGGTGGAAGTTCCACGATAAAGTCCATGGCGATAGTTTGCCAGGGCCGGTCAGGGATGGGGAGTGGTCTGAGGAGACCCCACGCCTTACTTCTGGTGGTTTTACTCCTGGAGCAAGAAACACAGGAAGACACATAACTTCTGCAGTCTTTTTCCATTTCAGGCCACCAGAAGGTGCGTTGCATGAGGTCAAGGGTCCTATGAACGCCAAAATGGCCAGCCAGAGGGTGGTCATGGCAGGCAGCTAGAACCGAAACTCTGACTCCCTCTGGGACAAAGATTTTGTCCTTAGCCCACAACAAACCATCCTTGCGTGACAGGGGTATCCCAGGAGGACCGGAAATGTTGGCAGAGGCTTGCTCAAGATGGGATTTCAGGCTAGTGAGCAGGAGCAGGAAGTTTTTCTCTGAGAGGATAGTGTCAGGTACCAAATCTTCTTTAGGATTATCAAACATCCGGGACAGGGCATCCGGTTTGACATTTTTCGACCCGGGCCGATAGGTAATATGGAACGAGAATCTGGAGAAGAAGAGTGCCCATCGGGCCTGGCGGGGTCTAAGTCGTTTTGCAGATCTTAAGTATTCAAGGTTCTTATGATCGGTAAATATAAGAATCGGGTGTGATGCTCCTTCCAGTAGATATCTCCACTCTTCGAGAGCGGCTTTGATAGCCAGGAGTTCCCGGTCCCCGACATCATAATTTTTCTCCGCAGGAGAGAGTTTCCGGGAAAAGAAGGCTATTGGGTGAGTTAAGTCTTTAGTTCCCTGTCTTTGGGAGATGACTGCCCCGACCGCAACTTCCGATGCGTCTACCTCCAGGAGATAGGGTAAGGCAGGATCCGGGTGACTCAGGATAGGGGCAGAGGTAAAATGTTTTTTAAGAACCGAGAAGGCGGACTGAGCCTCTGGGGTCCACTGGAAGCGGACATTCTTCTTAGTAAGGTGAGTAATAGGGGCTATGATGTTGGAGAACCCCTTAATGAACCTCCTATAAAAATTGGCGAAGCCAACGAAGCGCTGTACTCCCTTTTTGTCTGATGGAGGTGGCCAGTCCAGAATGGCAGAGACCTTCTGAGGATCCATCTCTATTCCATCTGTGGAAATTATTAACCCCAGAAACGGGATACTGTTCTGCTCAAAAACGCACTTCTCGGCCTTGGCGTAGAGACCATGCTGGCGAAGGCGACCGAGGACATTTCGAACGTGCTCGCGATGCTGGTCTAGGGATGTTGAGAAGATTAGGATGTCATCCAAGTATACGATGACGAAGATATCCAACCAATCCCTGAAGATGTCATTCACAAAGTGTTGGAACGTGGCAGGAGCATTACAAAGGCCAAATGGCATTACCAGGTATTCGAAATGTCCGAATCTAGTGCGGAAAGCAGTCTTCCATTTGTCGCCCTCCCGGATGCGCACCAAGTTGTACGCCCCACGAAGATCCAGCTTAGTAAACAAGACGGCAGATCTGAGTCTCTGAAAGAGTTCGGGGACTAGAGGAAGGGGATAACGGTTTTTAATAGTAACTTTATTTAAATCCCTATAATCAATGCATGGTCGGAGAGTGTGATCCTTCTTCTCTATGAAGAAGATACCTGCCCCTGCTGGAGAGGTAGAGGGACGGATGAACCCCTTCTTCAGACTTTCGTCTACATAGTTTTTTAAGACGTCCAGCTCACGTTCAGAAAGTGGGTAGATCCGGCCGAACGGGATTTCGGCTCCTGGGAGCAAGTTGATGGGGCAGTCATATGGACGGTGGGGGGGCAAGGTCTCTGCTCCCCGTTTGCTGAATACATCCAGGAAATCATGGTATGCTTTGGGCACCACAGAACATACATCAGGTTCAGATTCAAGACAGAACAGAGTCTTGGGGAATTCAGGAGGAGTGGGTAGACAGGAATTCTTGCAGTACAGAGATGGGAACTGGATGGTGCCTGTGATCCAATTGACTTGTGGGTTATGTGCTTGCAACCACGGTAATCCCAGGATATTGGGAAATAAGGGGGATTTGATAACATCCAAGATAATCAGTTCCTTATGGCCGGAGGAGGAGACCATAGGAAGGGGAAAAGTTTCTTGGGTCACGGGCCCGGATTTGATGTGGGAGCCATCAGCCAGGAAGATGGTGAGGTCCTGGGTCTTGAGCCGGAGAGGTATGCCATGTTGCAGGGCGAACGAGCGATCAATGAAACAACGGCAGGCTCCCGAGTCAATGATTGCTGTAACTGGGACGGGTCCTTCCTGAAGCTGTAATGACACAGGAAAGGCTAGGTGGGAGGAACTGGTAACAGTTGCCACAGAACTGGAAGGTAAGGCCTGCAGGAACTTATTATATTTTGCCGGGCAGGAGCGCACATAGTGGCCAGCTTCACCGCAATACAGGCACAGGTTACCCAACTGGCGACGGCGTCTCTCCTCCGGGGACAAAGCAGGCCGTATGATCCCAAGTTGTATAGGTTTGGGCGTATCTGAGGCGACTCCAGCAGGAGCGGGTTGGTAGGAGCTGATCCAGCGGAAGAAAAGTATGCAGGAGGAGCAACTGGTAGCGTCCAGGCTGGTCTGAACTGCTGCGGAGATCGTTCTGCTCTGCGTTCCCGTAGCCGCCGGTCGATTTGAATGGACTGGGAAATCAAATCTTCCAAGGCGTCGGGGACACCTACCCGCGCCAGCTCGTCCTTCAGTCCTTCCGACAAACCGAGACGGAACTGATACCGGAGTGCTGCTTCGTTCCAGGACGTATCGGAACTGAGGCGGCGGAAGTCAGTGACGTAGTCTTCTACGGGCCTGCGACCCTGCTGAAGAACATGAAGCGCAGTTTCTGCGGTGGAGGATCGCTGCGGGTCATCATAGAGCTGTGCCATGGCCTCCAAAAATGACCGTAAGGAGTTTAAATGGGGGCTGCCCTCTTCAAGGAGCCGATGAGCCCAGGACTGGGGTTCGCCTAGGAGCAGGGAGATAACAAACCCCACCTTGGTGGTCTCCAAAGAAAAGGTTTGAGGTTGCAGGGAGAAATACAGCTGGCAGGCGTTGCGAAATGCGCGGAATTTACCGCGATCCCCGGAATATTTTTCTGGAGCAGGAACTCGAGGTTCTGGTGGCAGCATCACTACGGTAGGGCCAGAAGCAGGTCCAGAGGGTGCTGCAGCAGGAAAGGAAGCAGATAATACAGGAGGACCCCCCTGAAATGTCGTAGAGCGCAACCGTTCCTCTAGCTGTGTGTAGCCGTTTTGAAGCGACTTTACGGCTTGAGACAGGGTTGCGAGGTGTTGGCAGATCTCTTCCAACGGTGAGGCTTCTCTTGCAGGCTCCGTCATGGCTGTCTTGTACTGTTAGGGATACAAGTGGTAGCCTGATGGCAGAGGAAGGCCCCACTGGTGCTGGAGGGCGGAGCTTAGACGGGACCCCCCTAAGGTAAGTGACACAGGCTAACCTGAGGTGCGGAATCTAAGTATCCACCGGTTTTCGCCAGGGCCTCTAGTGGTGAGGATGGACTTTGCTGCGTGTGGATACCAGGTCGCAGTCCTCAGGGTCGCCCCACCAAGGGAGAAACCGGTCAAGATCCGAAGGCAGATAAGCAGATAAGGGAGATCCGAGAGAATGGTCAAACAAGCCGGGGGTCAGGACGGGCAGCAGGTCAACAAGGTCAGGAACAAGCCAAAGGTCAAACGGATATCAAACAGGTAACAGGAAGCAGGCTTCAGGAACACAGGAAGAGCTGCAGACAAGACAGCGAAGACACAGTGCTTCTGAGCTGTTTAAATAAGGCAGCCTGTTTGCCAATTACTGCAATCAGTCTGCTCTAGGTTAACCCTTTGGATTGCAGAATCATGACAGCACATCAGTGTGCTCAGGAAGCATTCCTAACAACATGGTTCCAGTAATCCATGTCCTTAGTCTGCTTGTCTTCAGCAAACTGTTTGAGGGATTTCTTGTGCATCATCTTTAGAAGGGGCTTCCTTCTGGGATGACAGCCATGCAGACCAATTTGATGCAGTGTGCGGCGTATGGTCTGAGCACTGACAGGCTGACCCCCCACCCTTTCAACCTCTACAGCAATGCTGGCAGCACTCATACGTCTATTTCCCAAAGACAACCTCTGGATATGACGCTGAGCACGTGCACTCAACTTCTATGGTTGACCAGTGCAAGGCCTGTTCTGAGTGGAAGCTGTTCTGTTTAACCGCTGTATGGTCTTGGCTACCATGCTGCAGCTCAGTTTCAGGGTCTATGCTTCGGAGGTAACCACATGAGTAGGTCTATTGGGTAAGGAGTGTTGGCTGCCACTTACAAATTAACCCATCTTGCTTGTATAAGAATTTATTAATTTGTAGAAGTTTTTCTCTCTATACCTCTGGCCCCCCTGCTTGACCAGATCCACTACTGCCATACCCCCAAAAATAAAAAAAAATCTATATATCATTTTTTTTTCATGTATTTGTAGTGTTCCTTCACCCTTGATCCATTGTTCTTCATTCAAGACTCAATATATCTAAGATAATATAAGAATCCAATTTTATCATCATCGTTCTGTGCCTGCCTGGCTGATTCAAAATGTTAATGCTGCAAAATTTATTTTATATTTATTTTTTTTTTTAAATTGAAAAAAAGTCATAATTTGCTCCAATGCCCCAAGCAAAACACTTTTTCCATTATAATATTTATATTTAGACATATTTATAGATGTGTGTTCAGGTCAGAAAGCGGTGAAATGTGTGTGGCAAATCAATAGCAGAATTTTTCCTTGGGTTTTACAAGAAATAAAAAAAAAAGGAGCATATAAAAGCTCATAGTGCAAACCTTTACATTACACCACATATAATCAGGCATTGGCAAAGCCAGAAATTTCGCTGGTATAAGGGAATTTAAGTAATTTGCTTATGTCTTTTGATTGACGTTAAAGCCCAATTTATGTCTTACGCCCTTCTACCTCTTTATTGCCCTCTGCTATCAAGAGAACTGCTGTATGTTTTTGTATAGTTGCGATTATAAATCATTTTCCTTTGAAAATGCCTTCAAGGTAAGGTGACCCGATTTTTAAAATGAAATCCGGGGGCATATTTTTATTTTTTATTTTTATTGGCAAATGGTAAACTATTTTATAAGCAGATTTTCCTCAAATGATATATGCAGTGTAGGTGGTATGTGTTAATGGAATGATTCTATGATACAGTGTAGCACCCTCCTAGGTCCATGGAACCCTAGGGTTCCTCCAGAGGTTACTAGGGGTTCCTTGAGCAATGACCAATTTCTGCCTCTCAGATAAGTTCCCACCAGGGGCAGACTGGCAACTTTTGGCCCAGGGGGCAAGTACAAACCAAAGACCCATGGGGCAGCATCTCAGCCCCCTCCCACTCTCTCTTTCCCCCTCCACCTCCTGACCCCCATTCCAGGCTGAAGCCCTGCTCCAGGTGCTCTCTACTCACCGGCTGAATTTGTGTTCTCAACCTGGCCATCAGGGGGCAGTTAGGGGGACTTGAGACAGATCAGTTGGGGCTGGCCAGGGGAGGAGTGTCTCCAGTGGGGCATGGAACTGGCCTCTGCTCAGACACAGTTTACACCATCCATGCTGGGGGGGAGGTCTGCACTCTGTCCCTGTCTTCATTCCGCACTCAGTAGGTCAGTGGCGGGGACCTTTTACTTCTCTTCACCAGGAATCCTTTAGGCATGTCTGTGGCAGAAGTGATGCAGCCTTTTTACAGGGCATCAGAGCGGCCCAGGGGGCAATTTCCCCCTTGCCCCCTGGCCCAGTCCTCCCCTGGTTCCCACTGACACCATTCATCTTTTTAGCTACTTCTAAGCAGGTAATTCTTCCAAATGACCATCACACTAATGTATCATGAGTTGTAGATATAGTCATGTAGCACCCACCTAGGTAGGTGCTAGTGAGAGGGTATAGTTTTGGCTCTGTCTTCCTATCAGAGGAGCATCGGGTAAATTCTATATTTCTTTCTGCCTACCAGAGAGCAGGATCTGTGAGTTAGGCCTGCTCATGGTGCTCACTGTGTCATTCATCTGGTCTGGGGAGTGTCCCCACTGGTCCAAAGGGAAGGCACATTGGACAGTGGAGGAAACCTGACCAATGAGTACACAGGCTTTGATACAGCCCCAGTGATCGGCACAGACTGATAGTCTTGGTGCATTGTGGGGTGTGGTACAAAAGCCAGGAGCACATGTGCTCAGGGTCTTTGGCTGGTGAACAGAGTCCCGGAAGGAGGGGATCGGCTGCCTCCTCTTTGGTGGATGGTCACTGGCAATCAACCTGGTGAACCAGAAGGAAGGTGCTGAACCCAGAGGTCTAGGAGAGCTGACTAAGAGGAGTTGAGACATTGGAGAACCTGGAAAAACAGTATCATGAGTACAGGGGATCGTGTCTAAGGGCCTGACCAGGAAGGGGGCCACTCCGGAATAGAGTAGTCAGAGGACGGGTGTCAGCTGGTGGAGCAGAAGGGGTTGCTAGGCGAGTACCCTGAAGATAAGTGCTAAGCAAGTGTCTATTCAGGAACTTTACCTCAGATTCATCTTGTGGCAAGGTGAAACTGCGGCCTAGCCGCATCCTCAGATAGAAGTCTTCAGCACTGTGAAGAGTTCAAGTTATGGAGTATCCCACTCTTCCCTTCTCCCATCCTTATTTATAATAAAACAACAAAAAACCCTAGTCGGTCATTGACTGAGCCGGAGAGAAAATTGTTAAGATTCTTCATGCAAATGCTACCGGTAACACAGAGGGACCCGAAAAGGAGAGAAATCCAGCCACCCTCAAGGGAGCAGTGCTACAACAATATATACGTTATTTCTCATATTTCTTCCATGAGATTAAAAAAAAATATATATATATATATACAGTAATCCTCCCCTCCATCGCGGTTCAGTTTTTGCGGTCCCGGTAAATCGCGTTTTTTTTTGTAATGTTATTTTACTATATAAATCATTAAAAATGAAATATTTTTGTGTTTTCCATAGCTCTTGCTCTGTCTCTTAGTATCTTTTATGTGTTTAAATGAGTTTCTATTGTTTTAAAAGTGTGTTTAAAGACCTTAAAATGCTTTTACACGTACAGTGACAGTAAAAAAAACATGCCTACAATGTATTTTAATAGGGTTTTTCTATTTCGCGGAATTTCACTTTTCGCGGCTGGGTCCGGAACGTAACCCCCGCAATGGAGGGGGGTTTACTGTACTTAGAATTTTTTAAGATAAGACTACCAAATGTTAAGAAGATAAGATAGAGAAACAACTATCCAATGCATATTTTGTATTTTATTCTTACCAAAGGATTTTGGTTCAACAATAACAATATAAATTAACAATTCAGAACAGTAAAAGATTGCATGGTAACAACACGTAGGATACCTTCGAACATAATAAAATCAAATATTATTAGCTAACTGTTATAAGACTACAAATGTTAAAAGGAACAGTTATGTACAGTAACGACTTCATCGAAATTAAGTTTTTATGGTGTCAGGTGGTCCAGGAGCGCTGTCTTACCTTTTGGGATTAAACCATTCTCTAACGGTTTGACCCCAAAGTGTGTGTTCCAGCATCGATCCCCCAGCGGCGCCTCTAATTGGCTGAATGCAGTCAGCTGACGCTCTCAGCCATTCAGTGACTCCCATTCATAAAACTGGCTTGAAAAAGGTATGTTCCTTTTTAAAAACCAGTTTTATGAATGGGAGTCACGGAATGGCTTAGAGCGTCACCTAACCACTCTGCAGACTACGAAGATTACAGATATCTGGAATCTGGACAAGTCGGTGGTTGACATTTAAGGCAGCTTCTTCCCTCTCACTCTCTCACTTACTACTTTCCCGCTACTACTGAGCATCATCAAATGTAGCGTGGGTCAGGGTCAGGAGTCAGGAGGACCAGGATTAATCTGTCCTCCCTTAACCACTTCTGGACCGGAAGGATTTGCCCCCTTAATGACCAAGCCATTTTTTTATGATACGGCACTGCATTACTTTAATGAACAATTGCGCGGTCGTGCGAAGCTGTACCCAAATAAAATTGATGTCCTTTTTTTCCCACAAATAGAGCTTTCTTTTGGCGGTATTCGATCACCTCTGCGACTTTTTTTTTTGTGCTATAAACAAAAAAAGAGCAACCATTCTGAAAAAAAAAAAAATATTTTTTACATTCTGCTATATAACATTCCAAAGAAAAAAAATGTAAAAATCTAAATTTTTTAACATTTTAGGCCAATTTGTTTTCTGCTACATATTTTTGGCAAAAAAATCACAATAAGCGTATTTTGATTGGTTTGCGCAAAAGTTATCACGTTTACTAACTACGGGAAAGATTTATGTCATTTTTATTGTTCTTTTTTTTTTTTACTAGTAATGGCGGCGATCTGCGATTTTAAGCAGGATTGCGACATTGTGGCGGACAAATCGGACCCCTAACTGACATTTTTGGGGGAACCAGTGACATTACTACAGTAATCAGTGCTAAAAAATATGCACTGATACTGTAATAATGACACTGGCAGGGAAGGGGTAATATTGTGGGTGATCAAGGGGTTAAATGTGAGCCTAGGGGAGTGATTCTAACTGTGGGGGGGGGCTTGTGAAATGATCACAGAGACCTGTGTTCCTATATAGAAGGATCACAGGCATTCTGTGATCATTCCAGAGAGAAGAACGGTCAGCTGTGTTTACAATAGCGGACTGTTCTTCTCTCTCAGCGGGGAGCGATCGCGGGTGGCAGACGGCAATTGGAGCCGCCAGCCCCGTGCATCCGATTTCCCGCTGACGAGTGGGGGCGGGAGCGTGCCGCTGGTGGCACGCGCTCGCCCTCTAGCTGCAGGCGCACCACCGACGTATACCTATGTCGGTTTGCACAGGAGTGGCTGCCTTCCGCAGTATAACTGCGGCAGGCGGTCTTTAAGTGGTTAAAGTTACAGCCAGACTGCTCCCTGCTGCAAAAGAGGACCCTGCACTGCAAGCAAGACTCCGATCCCTGTGGCAGTGGGCGCCGCTGCGGTCAGGCTGAAAAGGGAGGTATGGGGGGATGGGGCGACAAAATTCTAATCCAATCCGGGGACGAAAACCGGGGACAGACTTGATCTGGGGACAGTGTCCTCAGTCCGGGGACTGTCCCTGGAAACCGGGGACATCTGGTCACCCTAATTCAAGGGCTCCTTTCTCTTGAAAATAGGGTTCCCGGGGGTTTTGTCTGACCAGGTCTGTTAGATAACAGAGTGCATTTGGCAGTGTGGTCAGACTCTGGTGCCCACTGGACTTTGGAGTCATCTTTAAACACACTATGCCAGGGTTTCTCAACGGGGGTTCCTCCTGAGGTTGCTAGGGGTTCCTTGAGCAAAGGGCAACTTCTGCCTCTACGATAAGTTCCCAATGACACCATTGTTCCTTTTAGCTATCTGTAAGGGAGGTAATTTTTCCCAATGATGACAAGAGTAAGGAGCATTCTTCCCACTGACTGTCACACTAATGTATCATGAGTTGTAGATTTTTAATTTTCAGCAGGGGTTCCCCGAGACCAGAAATGTATTTCAAGGGTTCCTCGGTGTTGAAAAGGTTGAGAGAGGCTGGACTATGCAATTACTATTACAAGACTCTAGCTTGACAAGCTTGCCCGTTCTTACCCCTAACTTTTGTGCTTACACTGCAACCATATTTCTGGTTGGTTAGATCTAACCTAAACATATTGGATATTATTGAGGAATCTGGGCATCACAAAATTGTGATTTTTTCATCATCGACCCATGTACTTCTCTCTCAAACATCCTTCAGGCTGTGAATGAATGTAGTAACCTGTCCAATAAACCTTTTGAAAGCAATTCAACTCCACCCATTCAGCAATCAAAACCCTCTTTCCATTTAGGCGGGCACGTTATAAAATCAAATACCTGGGAACATTTATAATGTCTAATCTGAACCAACTCTACCATGTCAATTTTTTCCCCTTACTAACTTTATTGAAAACGGACTTAAAGAGGTTGTAAACCGATAATTTTTTTTTTTTTTTCTTTACATCCTGAAAGATAAAGACATAATGAGCTAGTATGCATCGCATACTAGCTCATTATCAAATACTTACCTTAGAACGAGCCCTCGCCGCGCCGCTCTCTTACCTCTATGACGGGCGACATGTACAGTCGCCCGTCTTCCAGGATCGCGGCATCCGGCCATCTGATTGGCCGGAGCCGCGGTGACGTCACTCCCGCGCACGCGCGCGGGAGCCGACGGTCACGGCACAGGGCTCTGAAGGAACGGCACGATCTGCCGTTTCTTCAGAGCGCATGCGCCAGTGACGTCACTGGCTGCATCAAATGTAAATATCTCCTAAACGGTACATGTTTAGGAGATATTTACAGTACCTATAGGTAAGCCTTAACATAGGCTTACCTATAGGTACAACTTCCTGAGGAGGGTTTACTTCCTCTTTAAACATATGGATGAAATTACAGCGCATCCAGAAAGTATTCACAGCGCTTCACTTTTTTCACATTTTGCTACATTACAGCCTTATTCCAAAATGCATTCAATTCATTATTTTTTTTTTCTCACAATTCTACAAACAATAACCCATAATAACAACATGAAAGTTTATTTTAAATCTTTGCGAATTTATTAAAAATAAAAAAATCATACGTACATAAGTATTCTCGGCCTTTGCTCAATACTTTGTTAAACACGCTTTGGCACCAATTACAGCCTCAGGTATTTTATGAGTATGATGCTACGTTATGTTATATAACAAGTTATGTTACAGCCTTATTCAAAAATGGGTTAAATTCATTATTTTCCTCAAAATTCTGCAAACAATCCCCCGTAATGACAACATGAAAGAAGTTTGTTTGAAATCTTTACAAATTTATTGAAAATAAAAAAACGAAAAAAATATATAAGTATCACAGCCTTTGCTCAATACTTTGTTAAACACACTTTGGCACCAATTACAGCCTCAAGTCTTTCGGAGTATGATGCTACAAGCTTGGCACACCTATTTTTGGGCAGTTTCTCCCATTCTTCTTTGCAGGACCTCTCAAGTTCCAGTAGGTTGGATGGGGAGCGTCGGTGTACAGTCACTTTCAAATCTTTCCAGAGATGTTCAAATCTGGGCCACTCAAGGACATTCACAGAGTTGCCCCATAGCCACTCCTTTGTTATCTTGGCTGTGTGCTTAGGGTCGTTGTCCTGTTGGAAGATGAACCTTCACCCCAGTCTGAGGTCCAGAGCGTTCTGGAGCAGGTTTTCATCAAGGATGTCTCTGTACATTCATCTTTCCCTCGATCCTGACTAGTCTCCCAGCTCCTGCCGCTGAAAAACATCCCCACAGCATGATGCTGCCACCACCATGCTTCACTGTAGGGATGGTATTGGTCAGGTAATGAGCGGTGCCTGGTTTCCTCCAGACATGACGCTTGCCATTCAGGCCAAAGAGTTCAATCTTTGTTTCATCAGACCAGAGAATTTTGGTTCTCATGGTCGGAGAGTCCTTCAGGTGCCTTTTGGCAAACTCCAGGCGGGCTGCCATGTCCCTTTTACTGAAGAGTGGCTTCCGTCCGGCCACTCTACCATACAGGCCTGATTGCTGACAAAAAAAAAAAAAAACAAGTGCCTTAACCACATCCTACTGTATCCAAAACGACAAAAAAAGTTGAGATTTCAATACACTCTGCCTTAGATCACGTATATACAGTATCTTACAAAAGTCAAATTTTTGTAAATATTTATTCTATCTTTTCATGTGACAATACTAAAGAAATGACAGTTTGCTACAATTAAAGCGGAGTTCCACCCAAAAGTGGAACTTCTGTTTTTTTGTTAGGAATAACCCCTGACATGCCACATTTGGCATATCATTTTTTTTTTTGGGGGGGGGGGAGCGGGTACCTAGTTTTGACATGTACCCGCTCCCACTTCCGCTTGGAGCGCCGCGGCACCCTGAGCAGAAGTTCTCCTCTCCCTCTCCCTCCCTGCAATCTTCTGGGACATGTCAGAGGTCCCAGAAGATTGCCAGCCAATCACGACGCGTAGCGCAACTCGCGCATGCACCGTGCGTACCCGGCTGTGAAGCCGCAAACTGTCACAGCCGTGTGCCCACACCAGTGATGTCGGCGCCGCAGAGCAGAGAGGGAGAAGAGCGAGGCTTCGGGCGGCCGCATCGCTGGACCGTTGGACAGGTGAGTGTGTGAGGCTGGAACTTCGCATTAATGGCTGTGTGTTGAGTTATTTTGAGGGGACAGCAAATTTACACTGTTATACAAGCTGTACACTCACTACTTTACATTGTAGCAAAGTGTCATTTCTTCAGTGTTGTCACATGAAAAGATAGAATAAAATATTTACAAAAACGTGAGGGGAGTACTCACTCTTGTGAGATACTGTATATATATATATATATATATATATATATATATACACACACACATATATATATATATATATATATATATATATATATATATATATATATATATATATATGGGTGCACTTTTAACAGCAAAATATAAAACAGTACTTGTATTCTTCAGTGTGATTTCAGAATCTATGAGCCATCACCCCCCCCCCCCCACCCCCAAAAAAAAAAAAACATGACTTCCCTCAGATCTTTACATTGTATATTGTAGAATGTATTGACAATCTGTGTTGATATTGGAGTTCTATGCCCATTGTCATAGGCTGGGAGGGAGATCTGCATTCTCATACAGCAATGCATAGTGCTGGATCTCTGTACATTGCTTTCTACTGCCATCTGCTGGCTGCAGTTTATTATTACTATTATTATTATTATTATTACAACATAGGATTTATATAGCGCAGACAGTTTACGCAGCGCTTTACAACTTCAGGGCAGAAAGTAAAAATACAATACACTTTAATACAGTAGGAATCAGAGGGCCCTGCTTGTTAGAGCTTACAATCTATGTCTATATCACAATTATCTCTTAGCTCCTGTCTGTGCCATGCATACTGTACAGTTTTACAACCTCCCTATTGCCATCTGCTGCAATATTGTATATTATGTTATAATTCATTATATTATAATCAATAATAATATATAATAATAATATATTATATTAATTATATATTATATTATATATATATTTTTTTTTATATTAAGCGTCTCTACACTCCCCTTTCATTCTTTTAGCTGATGGCTCTCCACTGACATCTCGTGGCCTTAGTCTATATTACACTTATTGCTGTATTTTCGACTGTGTACTGCAAAGAGCGCCGTCTCTGTACTGCCACCTTCCGGCCCGTAGTGTGTATCGCAGGTGGTTATGTAAGTGCTTAGTGCCGCTGTGTTGTCCCTGTACTGCCACCTGCCGGCCCGTAGAGTGTATCGCAGGTGGTTATGTACGTGTGCTCATTGTGCCGCCGTTGTGTCGTCTCTGTACTGCCACCTGCCGGCCCGTAGTGTGTATCGCAAGTGGTTACGTAAGTGCTTAGTGCCGCTTTCGTCTCTGTACTGCCACCTGCCGGCCCGTAGTGTGTATCGCAGGTGGTTATGCACGTGCTCAGCGTGCCGCCGCTGTGTTGTCTCTGTACTGCCACCTGCCGGCCCGTAGTGTGTATCGCAGGTGGTTATGTACGTGTGCTCAGTGTGCCGCCGTTGTGTCGTCTCTGTACTGCCACCTGCCGGCCCGTAGTGTGTATCGCAAGTGGTTACGTAAGTGCTTAGTGCCGCTGTCGTCTCTGTACTGCCACCTGCCGGCCCGTAGTGTGTATCGCAGGTGGTTATGTACGTGCTCAGCGTGCCGCCGCTGTGTTGTCTCTGTACTGCCACCTGCCGGCCCGTAGTGTGTATCGCAGGTGGTTATGTACGTGCTCAGCGTGCCGCCGCTGTGTTGTCTCTGTACTGCCACCTGCCGGCCCGTAGTGTGTATCGCAGGTGGTTATGTACGTGCTCAGCGTGCCGCCGCTGTATTGTCTCTGTACTGCCACCTGCTGTACTCTGCTGTTTATTACACCCCTGCCAATAAGCGTATAATCTGTCTGCTGCCACCTGCTGGCCATTCTGCATATCGCCTTTTAGCCTTAGTCACTCAATGCAGCTGATAAACCCAGCCACGCCCCCTGCCCAGGTCAGCTTCCGTTTCCGGTTGTGGGAGCCCCCGGGCTGCAGGTGAGAGGGGCTCTGCTGGGGGGCTGGGGAGGGAGATGGTGAATGAACCCCCGTCTGTCACGTGGTGGGGGGGTTCTAGGAGGTGTGTCGTCAGGATGGCAGAAGAGTCCTGGGGTGACGTCATGAGTCAGGGGAACCCCCGGGGTGTCCTCTCCTGAGGGGGAGGGGCTGGGCTCCTCATTCCCTGCCCCCTTCCTATACATGGAGTTGTATAGTACATAGGATGTGTGATTATTGTTATACAGCACACGGGGGAGGGGGAGGTCACATAGCTGGTGTCATGGCTGATCGACCCCCCCCCCCCCCCCATGTCCATGTCTTCATTCACCTAGCTCAGGGGTCTTCAAACTACGGCCCTCCAGTTGTTCAGGAACTACAATTCCCATCATGCCTAGTCATGTCTGTGAATATCAGAGTTTTACAATGCCTCATGGGACGTGTAGTTCCGCAACAGCTGGAGGGCCGTAGTTTGAGGATCCCTGGGCTTGTTCCTATTCACCAGAGGGACAGGAAACTTCTTGTTCCGGGTCACAATCCATACACAATATCCCCGGCTGTTCAGTGATGCTGACTGCTGGAAACCATGGAGACTCAAAGTGAAGAAATGTCCTCAGCACACAAGGGATGCCTCAAAAGGGTCCAAAACTTTATTCCGTGGTCACATGATAAATATTTAGCAACGTTTCGGAGTCACGCAGGGCCCCCTTATCAGGCAAGTGACTCCCATGGCTCTCCTTCACTGATGTGAGAGTGCTAATGTGATGAAACACTGCATGGTGATCTCCCTGGTGATTGCTCTGCCTGTCTGTGTCAGATCTAATTACTGTTCAGCTCTCACCTGCACCAGGTCCTGCATTAACCTGTGTTGTATGTGGAGAAAAGCAACCGCACTCCCGTTTGAAAGTATGAAGTATAAAATACATTTAATGAAACTCCAAACGATAAAAACAATCCATAATACAGTCAGAGACAGGGGATGAAGACACAGTTGTTGACGCGTTTCACAAACTTACCTTCTCTTAGTTATAACCATGCATAACCTACCTGCATTAACCTGTGCAGTGCCAGGCCTCAACGGAAACCCATCTTCACCATGGCCTCACACGAATGTTGCCAACTGTCACTCCGCAATGTACCCCCCCCCCCCCTGCCATATAGTGCTGTGGTTGTGTTCCTGATAAACCCAACAATATGGAAATGCAAGGCAGTATAGGGGGATTCTAGGACAATATCCCCCCTCTAACCCTAACCCTATGTCCAGGGGGATGTTTTCCGGGGGGGGGGGGGGATATTATCCGGGGGGATGTTGTCCAGGGCAATGTTTTCCGGGGGGATATTGTCCTGGGATACCGTATAGGGGGATGGGTACAGCCTTCTGCATGTGTACCTGAAAACTGCACAGCAGCGGATCGTCTACCTATTGTTCTTTCACCCCACTGGCCTTGTATATGGTGACAACTGCAGAATTATATTAGATAGGACTGTAGGTGGCTGATTTAGGACAATATAAAGTGTAAGTCCACCCTAATACTAAAATTCCAGCATCTACAGACAGAGCTTACACCTCTCAGTCTACAAAACTGTTGTCAACCTACAAGGGACTTAAAGGAGAAGTCCACCCTAACACTAAAATCTCTACATCTATAGACCTCCACGATCTAACAATAACCTCCCTAGCCCTGTAAAAAATAAACCAGTATACATAGCTTTTTTGAAGCCGATCCCCGCTGAGCAGGCGGATGACGGCTCCATCTCCACTTACTTTGTCAGATCCCCGCTCTCCTCTATGGGAGATCGGATGAAAACGGACCGCCTGTCCGCTTTCATCCGATCCTCCAGACGGAAAGAAAATAGGGTTTCCATCCATCTGGATTTCATGGACAGAATCGGATAGCAGCGGGTATCAGCTGAGAGGTCACTCCTGACATCTACTGCTCTTTAGGGATGCATGGAGCATCCGATCCACCTGAAAAAAACTGACAGACGGACCGGATCAGAAAGCCGTGTGAAAGGGGCCTAAGATAACTAATATAAAGTGTACCTGTCCTCTCTTCCCAGTGAAGGCGAACATGGCTGATTGCTAACGCTATTCTCTGTTTATAATCACGGGATCAGTAGCTCTATATCAGTTTTTGCAGATGACACAAAATTGGGCAGGGCAATAACTTCACATAGTGAGGCAGATATCCTACAGAATGACCTGAACAAAATAACGGAGTGGGCAACGACATGGCAAATGAGGTTTAATGTGGAGAAGTGTAAGGTTTTGCACTTGGGGACTAAAAACATAAAAGCACAATACACTTTAGGGGGGGAACAAAAAATGGAGAAAGATCTGGGAGTCTTGGTTGATGATAGATTAGGCAGTAGCATGCAATGTCAAGCTGCAGCTGCCAAAGCCAGCAGAATATTAGCATGCATAAAGAAAGGGATGTATTCCAGAGATAAGACTATAATCCTTCCACTTTATAAAACTCTGGTCCGACCGCATCTGGAGTATTCTGTCCAGTTCTGGTCGCCAGTCCTCAGGAGGGATGTGTTGGAGCTGGAGAGAGTCCAGAGAAGGGCAACTAAACTAATTAGGGGATTGGAGGACCTTAATTATGAGGAGCGTTTACAATCGCTTGATTTATTCTCCCTGGAGAAGAGACGCCTGAGAGGGGACATGATAGCAATTTATAAATACCTCAATGGTGATCTCAGCATAGAAAAAAAACTATTCAGTTGCAAGGATTGCATGAGGACTCGAGGACATACAATGCGATTAGTGGAGAAGCGTTTTAACCTCAGGCAACGCTGGGGGTTCTTTAGTGTTAGAGCTACAAGATTGTGGAATTCTCTACCACAAGAGGTGGTTTCTGCGGGAAGTATGGTGG
Source organism: Pelophylax lessonae (assembly GCF_965119305.1). Taxonomy (NCBI): domain Eukaryota; kingdom Metazoa; phylum Chordata; class Amphibia; order Anura; family Ranidae; genus Pelophylax; species Pelophylax lessonae. Next base: position 275,235,916 of record NC_138774.1, on the reverse strand, counting down.
CTTTCAAAAGACTCTTAGACGTACATCTCAAGGATCAGAACATTCAGGGGTATGAGAGATGATTGCGGCCACACACACCTACACAGGTTCAACTGGATGGACTATCGTCTTTATTCAATCTCAACTACTATGTAATTTGTATTCTGCTTTGGACAGAGTGAAAACGCAAAGCTCCCAGCATGCCTTTCCTCCACGGCTTCCGGAGGATAATATTCGAATACCAACCACTGGTAGATGAGCTGCTTGGCGCAGTGGGCATACAAGACCCGGAGCAGACAGAAGAGGCACCAGACAATGCCAGGTACACAATACAACGCATGACTATTTACTGCGGCAGTCAGCCGCTCCTGGGCAAAGCAATGTAGACCTACGTCGCTCACCCAGGAGCCTGTAGGGGCGAGCGCGTGCCGCCGGCGGCACGCTCATGCCCCCGCTCGTTCCCTGCCTTCACTGTGCATGTGACCGTCGGCTCCGATGTCCGCCGGGCACTCGCGATCTTCCACAGGAGAGGGAGAAAGACAGACGGCTGATGTAAGCACAGAGGCTATGTGATCCTGCTATGTAGGATCGTATGTCTCTGTGATTACATCACAAGGCACACCCCCCCCCCCAGTTAGAATCACGCCCCTAGGGACACACTTAACCCCTTGATCACCAATAAAGTTAACCCCTTCCCTCCCAGTGTCATTTTTACAGTAACAGTGCATATATATAGTACTGATTACTGTAGTAATGTCACTGGTACCCCCAAAAGTGTCAAAAATGTCAGTCAAGGGTCCGATCTGTCCTCCGCAATGTCGCAGTCCCACTAAAAATCGCAGATCGCCGCCATTACTAGTAAAAAAAACAATAAAAATGACAAATCTTTCCCGTAGTTAATAAACGCAATAACTTTTGCGCAAACCAATCAAAATACGCTTTTTGCGTTCTTTTTTTGTTTTTTTTTACTAAAAATATGTAGAAGAAAAAAAATTGGCATAAAATGTTAAAAAATTTAGATTTTTACATTTTCTTTTTTGAGAATTTCATATAAAAAAAATGTGAAAAATATTATTTTTTTCAAAATTTTCGCTCTTTTTTTGTTTATAGCGTAAAAAATAAAAACCGCAGAGGTGATCAAATACCACCAAAAGAAAGCTCTGTTTGTGGGAAAAAAAGGACATTGATTTCATTTGGGTACAGCATCGCACGACCACGCAATTGTCCGTTAAACTCACGCAGTGCCGAATAGCAAAATAGGGCCTAGTCATTGAGCAGCCAAATCCTCCGGGGTGTGTCTATGGGAATGTTTGACCATTCTTCCAGAAGCGCATTTGTGAGGTCAGGCACTGATGTTGGACGAGAAGGCCTGGCTCGCAGTCTACACTCTAATTCATTCCAAAGGTGTTTAATGGGGTTGAGGTCAGGACTCTGTGCTGGCCAGTCAAGTTCCTCCACCCCAAACTCCATGTAGTCTATTTCAGTATATATGGTGAGTTAACTACTAAAATAAGTGCAGTTGAAGACTTTCCTGGGTGTAAGAAGATGTCCGCTGCCGCCTCTTCTGTCAGATTAGGAAACCTATTGAAATGCATAGCGGCCATGTGGGAGCGCATGCGCAGTAAGCAATTTTGTTTGCAATGTCACTTCCATTGCTTTTTCTGATGGCTAGCAGTGTTCTGATAGAACACCGGCAACGAGTCAAGTTCTTCTTAAGGCCCCTTTCATACGGGCAACCTGATCCGCCTGTCAGTTTTTCGGGTGGATCGGATGCTCTATGCATCTCTATGGGGCAGTGGATGTCAGCTGAGACATCTCTGCTGACACTCGCTGTTATCCGATCCGGTCGGTGAAATCCGGCCGGATGGAAACCCTATTTTTCATCCGTCTGGAGGATCAGATCGGATGAAAACGGACAGGCGGTCCATTCTCATCCAATCTCCCCATAGAGGACAGCGGGGAATCTGACAGCTCTGTCTCTGCACACAGAGCAGAGACGGAGCTGTCATCCGCCTGGTCAGTGGGGATCGGCGGATCGATCCCCGCTCAGCAGAACAGATCTTGTTGGACGGTGCGCCATGTGAAAGGACCCTTACTTTGTTAGCTACCAAGCCAGTATGAAATCCATCACTAAGCTGTTGTTGTGCATAAAATGTAAATAGCTGTTTGTACATCACATTTTCTTTGTTCTGATTGCCCCCAGTTACCTGGTCGGACACAATGACAAGTTTCTGGCTTTGAGTGAACTCCTGGAGAGGCACTCGGACTCGGCCTATTACAAGGATGGGATAAGCTACTCTCTGCTAAAGGTGGCTGAACTGGGATTGGTCCCCGCTGCTGAAATCCTCCTGCAATACGGGGCTGATCTCAGCTTTGAGGGTAAGTAATCATCCCCTGCCAAAGGCATGTGTGTATGAGAAAAATATTTAAAGTGGTTGTAAAGGCGGAAGGTTTTTGAGTATTGGGGGGGGGGCACAGAAGGTTTTTTACCTTCATGCATTCTGTGTTCAGCAGCCCCCCCAATACTCACCTTTCATGCATTATATGTGTTCAGCAGCCCCCCCCAATACTCACCGTTCATGCATTATATGTGTTCAGCAGCCCCCCCCTCCCCCCCCCTAAGACTCACCGTTCATGCATTATATGTGTTCAGCAGCCGCCCCCCCAAGACTCACCGTTCATGCATTCTATGTGTTCAGCAGCCCCCCCAATACTCACCTTTTATGCATTCTATGAGTTCCGCAGCCCCCCCCCCCCAATACTCACCGTTCATGCATTCTATGTGTTCAGCAGCCCCCCCAATACTCACCTAAGCCTCCTCTTGATCCAGCAATGTGCACAAGAGTCTTGGCTAACCCCGGGGTTCCCTCTCCTCATCGTCTGAGCCAGTTATTGATGTTTACAGAGGAAATTTAAACAAACAGAATATATTAGGATTCTGGTACAGATCTCGGGGGGGATAGCAGCAGAAAGAAAAACATATTTACAGCCTTGTATGATTTGCACAGATACAGTGGGTACGGAAAGTATTCAGACCCCCTTAAATTTTTCACTCTTTGTTATATTGCAGCCATTTGCTAAAATCATTTAAGTTCATTCTTCTTCCTCATGAATGTACACATAGCACCCCATACTGACAGAAAAACACAGAATTGTTGACATTGTTGCAGATTTATTAAAAAAGAAAAACTGAAATATCACATGGTCCTAAGTATTCAGACCCTTTGCTCAGTATTTAGTAGAAGCCCCCTTTTGATCTAATACAGCCAGGAGTCTTTTTGGGAAAGATGCAACAAGTCTTTCACACCTGGATTTGGGGATCCTCTGCCATTCCTCCTTGCAGATCCTCTCCAGTTCTGTCAGGTTGGATGGTAAACATTGGTGGACAGCCATTTTTAGGTCTCTCCAGAGATGCTCAATTGGGTTTAAGTCAGGGCTCTGGCTGGGCCATTCAAGAACAGTCACGGAGTTGTTGTGAAGCCACTCCTTCGTTATTTTAGCTGTGTGCTTAGGGTCATTGTCTTGTTGGAAGGTAAAAACCTTCGGCCCAGTCTGAGGTCCAGAGCACTCTGGAGAAGGTTTTTGTCCAGGATATCCCTGTACTTGGCCGCATTCATCTTTCCCTCGATTGCAACCAGTCGTCCTGTCCCTGCAGCTGAAAAACACCCCCACAGCATGATGCTGCCACCACCATGCTTCACTGTTGGGACTGTGTTGGACAGGTGATGAGCAGTGCCTGGTTTTCTCCACACATACCGCTTAGAATTAAGGCCAAAAAGTTCTATTTTGGTCTCATCAGACCAGAGAATCTTATTTCTCACCATCTTGGAGTCCTTCTGGTGTTTTTTAGCAAACTCCATGCGGGCTTTCATGTGTCTTACACTGAGGAGAGGCTTCCGTCTGGCCACTCTGCCATAAAGCCCCGACTGGTGGAGGGCTGCAGTGATGGTTGACTTTCTACAACTTTCTCCCATCTCCTGACTGCATCTCTGGAGCTCAGCCACAGTGATCTTTGGGTTCTTCTTTACCTCTCTCACCAAGGCTCTTCTCCCCCGATAGCTCAGTTTGGCCGGACGGCCAGCTCTAGGAAGGGTTCTGGCCATCCCAAACGTCTTCCATTTGAGGATTATGGAGGCCACTGTGCTCTTAGGAACCTTAAGTGCAGCAGAAATCTTTTTGTAACCTTGGCCAGATCTGTGCCTTGCCACAATTCTGTCTCTGAGCTCTTCAGGCAGTTCCTTTGACCTCATGATTCTCATTTGCTCTGACATGCATTGTGATCTGGAAGGTCTTATATAGACAGGTGTGTGGCTTTCCTAATCAAGTCCAATCAGTATAATCAAACACAGCTGGACTCAAATGAAGGTGTAGAACCATCTCAAGGATGATCAGAAGAAATGGAAAGCAGGAAAGGAGTTAAATATATGAGTGTCACAGCAAAGGGTCTGAATACTTAGGACCATGTGATATTTCAGTTTTTCTTTTTTAATAAATCTGCAACAATGTCAACAATTCTGTGTTTTTCTGTCAGTATGGGGTGCTATGTGTACATTCATGAGGAAGAAGAATGAACTTAAATGATTTTAGCAAATGGCTGCAATATAACAAAGAGTGAAAAATTTAAGGGGGTCTGAATACTTTCCGTACCCACTGTATATTCTTATCTCCTCTTTAGCCCAAAATGAATACAGAGAATAACAATGTTGCAGTGTAGAGTTCAGTACATGGTTAAAGGATAAGTTCACCTTTGTAAAAAAATAAAGGGAAAATCTTTTTGCACGTAAAAAAAAAAAAAAAAAATGGGCATTTAATATTTTTTACTAGGAGCGTGCAAAGCATTGTAGCTGCCATCAGCAGATTGGGGGTGCAGTGCAGGCCTTTGCAGACTGTCAGTGTAAGCTGTCTGCTCGTACCTCTGATAAGGGCGAGGAGTTACAGAATGACAGGAAGCATCAATGAGCTACATAAAACACTCAACAGTGCCCTGGTAGCAAAGGCTGTCTGTACTTGTAGTTCTCACATTAATAGAATGTGAATGCGGGGAGAAGATCCCCCCGCTCACTGTCCCAAGGGGAATTGGAGGATGCGGGGACTGCTGCAACAATAACATGTTACACCCAATGATTTTGGATGTAATATGTTATAAAAGGTGAACTTTTCCTTTAATCATCACTTTACCTGCACAGGTATGGGTTCACTTGCATGCATATTTATTAATGAATGACTGAAGCAGCTCTTGTTCAGGGGGAATGGTCCAATAAACTGGAAGTTTTAACCTTTCTTACTGTTGTGTTTCTTCCAGATCCAGTGACCTATTACACAGCTCTACACATCGCAGTCCTGAGAAACCAGCCTGATATGGTGGAGCTGCTGGTGCAGAATGGAGCTGATATTAACAAACGGGATCGGGTAAGACATAATCTTTTTTTATTCTTTATATATTTTTTATCTGGCTGTATACTATAGGCTTCATTTACACAGGTGCATAAACCCGTACCTCCTTGCATAGGGTGTGTTTATGCGCTCGGGGAATGACAAGTGTTGGGTGCAAACACAGGAAGATTGATCTTTACTTCGGAGTGCGGTCTAATGGACTTTATTGAACAAAAATAATGTTCCATGGTACAGACATCAAGGACACGCGAACAAGAGCTGTTGATGCATTTCACGAACTAAATTCGCTTACTCATAACTAAAGACTGACATTTGGATGTGTTGCTTAAATGAAGACAAAGCAGCTGAAAGTACTTGACATGATTAAATCACTCCTCCCATAAGGGTGAACAACCACCTGATAGATCAGTGATGGCGAACCGTGACACCCCAGATGTTTTTGAACTGCATTTCCCATGATGCTCAAGTACAACGCAGAGTGCATGAGCATCATGAGAAATGTAGTTCCAAAACATCTGGGGTGCCAAAGTTCGCCATCACTGTGATAAATGATATGCCTGGCTGCTGCGACTTAATTCAACAAACACATCCAATATAAGTGCCAGTTCACACTGATCCAACTTGTCAGGCGACTTGGTCGCCTGACAAGTAGCGCTCCATGCTGTGCAATGGAACCGTTCTAATCAGAGCGGCTCAAGTCGCTCCGACTTAGAAAAAGGTTCCTGCACTATTTTTTGCAAAGTTGGAGCGACTTGCATTGACTTCCATTATGAGAAGTCGTTGCAAGCCGCACAGAAGTCGCGGTGCACGGGCGACTTCATTCGTTGCCTGAAGTCGGGGTGACTTCGAGTCGGATCAGTGTGAACCGACAATAAATTCCATGCATAAAGATATGCAAAATAGCAACACATGGAAACAATGTAACAAACATTGTGCAAAGCAAAAACAATCCAAAATGTGTATATGAATATAACAAATACAATAAAATAAAGTAATAACAATGAATTGTTGAAAAAACGAGATATGTATGTATCACATGAATCGTATGAACACCTTTATAAGGATGTGCTAAAAAAAAAAGTGTTACGTGCAGCCAGCTTGTCAAAATCCATGACCGGCTGAGAGACGCGGCGGTTGTACGGATCATAACACACGTCAGTGGTTACATCTGTGAAGGAAGGGAAGTGAAGAATTCTTCAGTATATGCGCTTGCTATCTAGAGAGCAGACAGCTGACCATCTTGCATATTCTTTGGTTTCAGATTCATGAGAGTAGTCCTCTGGATTTGGCGAGCGAGGAGTCAGAAAGACTGCCCTGCCTTCAGCGACTATTGGACCTTGGCGCCGATGTGAATGCGGCTGACAAAAATGGTCAGTGAGTGACACTGCTGCCACCCTGAGACGGAATTGATTGGAAATGAAATGTTTACACACAAAACAATTACAATTTCTCTATCGTTCATCGACAGACGCAGCTCCATCTCTCCAGCGACTATAGTAAGCAGCAGCCATACTATATATATATATATATATATATATATATATATATATATACACACACAGTATGCTATACATATACACACACACACCGTATGCTATTATATATATATATATATATATATATATATATATATATACACACGCTTACTATAGTCTCTGAAGAGATGGAGCTGCGTCTGTCGATGAACTTCAGAGAAAAGGATTTTATGGTAAGTTCTTTCTTGGTGTGACTTTATAGTTCTCAAACTGGACTCTGTAGCGTGCAGCTTAAGTTTTTATTTTCTAAACTCAAATCACTCCAAAGCAGCTTCCAAAACAAATGAGAAAAGCCCTGCTTTGTCTATCTTTACCTCCCACCACTAAATGTGATGGGTGGCTTAACTGGCATATCGGGGGAGCTTGAGGGGCGGGCCAGGACTTTACACTTTGGGCTGTATTTGGACGTTACATAAGTGAGAACTGTGGGATTTTGAGGTCTTGGTCTGCAATGGAAATACATAAGGATGCATGCTGGCACCTGGTCAAAGGCATGAATATATCCATAGCAAAGTATGCAACTTCTATGGGGCCCATTCTTGCTACATAGTGATATATGAAGCAGTCGTCGTTGACAAGTTAAATAAACTGAATGTATTATAACTTCTATGAGGGTGCTGTGGAAGCCAACAGGGATTCTTTTTAACTAGAAGGATTGCTTTTAAGATGAACTGGGCAGACTGACCCTTAAAGAGGAGCTGCAGGCTCTCTTCCAAAAATTGAAACAAATACTGTAGCTCAGGGGTCTTTAAACTACGGCCCTCCAGTTGTTCAGGAACTACAATTCCCATCATGCCTAGTCATGTCTTTGAATTTCAGAGTTTTACAATGCCTCATGGGAGGTGTAGTTCCGCAACAGCTGGAGGGCCGTAGTTTGGGGATCGCTGCTGTAGTTGCTGCCTTTTAACCACTTGCTAACTGCGGTATTGCCGAATAAAGGCTACAGCGCAGTCAGCTAGTTCTGGGCCGCCGTGGTGGTGCCTGCTGCAGGGCGCAGGTGGCACGCTCTGAATATGCAGTGTCCGGAGGACATTGCAGATCACATATCAAGGTAAAGAGCCAATCACAGTGGCTCTTTACCACTGGATCAGCTGAGGTCAACAGAAGCTGGTTATCGGCACTCCTTGGCTTGTGCTGACAGCGTGAGGAGAAGAGGGACAATAACCAGCTTCTATAAAAGGGACATCTACACTGATTATCAGTGCCCATTAGTGCAGCCTCATCAGCGCACATAAGTGAAGGAGAAAAATTACATAACAAAATATAAAAATGTATTATTTGCACAATTTTCGGTCTTTATTCGTTTATTTAGCAGAAAAAATAAACCCAGTGGTGACAAAATACCACAAAAAAAGCTCTATTTGTGTGAAACAAAATGATAAAAATTTTATTTGGGTACAGTGTTGCATGACTGCGCAATCGTCATTCAGTGTGACAAAGCCACATTCAGTGTGAACCAGGGCTAAAGGCCCGAGGGTGTTACTTTTTTTTTTTCGGGCCGTCATGTTTTGTTTCTTTACTCTTTCCAGGTAAGACTGCACTGCTACATGCCCTGGCCAGCAGCGATGGAGTTCAGATCCACAACACTGAAAATATCAGGCTCCTGCTGGAAGGAGGTAAGTGGTTCGTCCCTGGGAAGTTTGCCATCGTTTCCGTGGTCACTTACCGGTGCTGAGATGCCAGGTAGATTTCCCTGTGAAGATTCCCGATCTCAGCATATCCTAGCGTGCAGGTCTGAACCAGGAAAATACTGTGTTACATTAATGCAATGGCATCTATTCATGCTTGTCTCCTTCATAAACCACACTGTTGGTCAGCAGTATGTTAGAAGGGGATGGGAACAGAATGTGACAGATGCTGGATTGCATATTAGCTTGTTAGTTAAAGGAAAAGTGGGGCAAATGTTAATTGGTTATCCTTAGTAATTTTTTTACAGTATATTTTAAAATGATATTCCAGCGTTGATGAAAAGCAAAAAAAAAAAATTCACACCAGGTGAATTATATTCATAGCCCGTTGCAGGGGATGGCTGTAAGTGAAGTTCCAGCTGTGTGCAGGCTTCTTGTTAAAGGATAACTTCACATTTTGGAGAAAAACATAATAATCCATAGACTAAAAAGTGAGTTTTTACCTTTTTTATATCCACCCAACAACAAATTGGGCAAAATAAAAAGGATAACGCAAATTGCGTGTGCACTTTTTCCCTAAGGAGCTGGGAAATCATTGCACCCCTTATCAGTGGATCAGGGGTGCAATGCCAGACTATTGTAGACATGCCCGCAGCTGTCTGTTGCAAAGCACCAGTTCCCTGCGCTCAGAGAGGTGTAGTTACTAGTCCACCTTATTAGGGTCTTTCTACTGTTTCTGGAGCTGTGGACTCGGCTACCCAGGATAATGCTGCGACCTTGCTGCCCTTTATACGACCAGGGAAGTCTGGAAATACTGCAAACAACAAACAAACACAGGGGCGCACGGGCCTAGTGCATTATCCTTTGATTGGTTTATTTCAAAGAAGAAAGATTAAAACTACTCACGAGTTCTTGGTTAAAAGCATATCACATAAGGAACGCAGTCCTCAGTCGTGTGATCTGAGGGTAAGTTGTCCCTTGAATTCGTAATGGCTAAACGCGTTTCGAGGCTTAGCCTCTTCCTCAGAGCCTAGAGAGGCATATCTAAGCCCTTGCTTAAATACTAAAACAATGACATTTGAAACAAAGACACATATTGAGGTCAGACCCTCCTCCTGTGGGGCGTGTACAAAAAGCGCCTGCCCACCTCGTCAATGGCCATTACGAATTCAAGGGACAACTTACCCTCGGATCACACGACTGAGGACTGCGTTCCTTATGTGATATACTTTTAACCAAGAACTCGTTTGTGAGTATTTTTAATCTTTCTTCTTTTAAATAAACCAATCAAAGGATAATGCACTAGGCCCGTGCGCCCCTGTGTTTGTTTGTGTCTTGTCCGCAGCTGTCTGTGACTGTTCACAAGCTACTGGGCTTGTGAATGAACTACAAGGCCACTCATCAGGGACCTTACAGTCCATTCAGAGCTTTAAGCCGTAAGCCACAATAGCTGACTGCAGTTGTGGTTCGTGCATTCGCAGGAAACTGTGAATGAATGACGCAGCCGCGTAATTTTTGAATAGGGACAGCAGATGCAGGGAAAAGATATCCCACTCACTGACACGGGGAGCGGAGGGGGGAGAGAGGCTGCAGCTGCTGAAACACATTCCATCCTAAATACGGGTGAAACACATAACCTGTTCCAACCTGTTCCAAAATGTGGATTTATCCTTTAAAGGAGTGAGTTGGACAAATTTTGCATTTTTTTTTTACTTCTGGCTGAGATCACTGCGGCGATCTGAGCTAGAAGTTCGGCGCCCCCCCCCCCCCCCCCCCCCCTCCTTCCACTGCAGTCTTATGGGACACATTACCGGTCCCAGAAGAATATGGGACCATTCACAAGGTTCATGCTCAGTAGGAAACAGGCGTTGAAGCTGCAAGGCTTTATTTCCTTTTTCCCCTACTAAAGATGCCAGCGTCTGCACCTGAAGCTGATTCGACAATCAGCTTGGGGGTGCCGACATCGCTGGATCCCCAAACAGGTAAGGGTCCTTTATATTAAAAGTATTTGTAGCTGCTTTTAATTTTTTTTTGGGGGGGGGGGGAGAGCCTGGAGCTCCTCTTTAAGATACTGGTAGACTACTTTGGTGTCCCCACAAATTTGAGGGTATTCTTGAATTGGTAGCTGCAGAGGCTGATATAAATGGGTCTACCTGCTTTGTGATGCACTGCAGAATTGTTAGCTTAATGCAAATAAATGTAAATTATAGGCGTAGAAATCCATTGTTTTTTCTCTTCGCAGGTGCTGATGTAAAGGCCACCACGAAGGACTGTGACACCGTCTTCTCCAGCATCATCTTCCTGTTAGGGGAGACGGTAGGATCTGACAAAGAAGAGGCCAAGCTGATCAATCACTTCTGCTTCCGGGTCAGCCGGCTCCTGATTTCCCACGGGGCTGACCCCAGCGACTGTCCATCTCACGAGTCCCTCACTCACACGTGCCTCAAGAACTTTAAGCTCCACTTCCCTCTCTTGCATTTCCTGCTGGAGTCCGGCGCCTCCTATAACTGCTCTCAGCATGGTCCTTCCTGCTGGTCCGGCTTCCATATCATGTTTGATAGGCTATGTTCTTACCTGGGAAGCTGTGAGGACTGTGACTCTCTGGAACTACTGAACAAAGCTGAAAGCGTGCTGGACCTCATGATAGCCCAATCTCCTCGCATCTCCCTGCCCAGGAACTTTGAAGTAAACCTAGCAAGCTGCAGCGTCCACGCGGATAGAGTGACTGTCCTATACCAGTCCCTGAAACAGCTGGAGCAGTCGCCTCCTTCCTTAAAGCACTTGTGCAGGGTCTTCATTCGCCAGAGGCTCAGGCCATGGCCTGTAGATGTAAAGGTGAAGGCTCTTCCCCTACCAGACAGGTTGAAGTGGTATCTCCTCATCATCCACCCCACTGCCTCCTTGGAGGATGATCTATAGCAGCCTGATCGGTCACCCTGACCTGAAAAGACTCTACACCAAGCTTGGGCAACCTGCGGAAGTCCAACTCCCAGCATGCTTTGGAGACCGACAGGTGGTCTAAGCTGGTGTTACCCAGTCCTATGATTCAGTGTATTGGTGACACAACATAAACCAATTTTGGCTTCCGTAGCACAGAGAATTCCCCCCTTCCCGTGGATCTCTCCTGTGTGTGATGTTATCTTGTTAGTTAATTGACGGCTGATCCATTTCACCGGTGCCGGTCTGCTGTCACTGCATGTGTCACATTCCCCCATAGCCAAACCTCATGGGAATCCTATTTATTCCAATAAGCCTCCGTTCACACTAGGTCGCTCCGACTTAGGGGGCGACCTGTGAAGTCACGTGCAGCGCGACTTGCACGGACTTCATATAATGACTGTCTATGCAGGTCGCCTCAAAGTAGTACAGGAATGTTAATGCGGTGTAAACAGTCATTTTCCGTAAGGTACTTTTTATATCGATCAGTGAGATTCCATTAACGTGTGTATAGGTCACCTCCAGTGATAAACCTGACGTGACAGCTGTGTATGAAAAGTAATACATGGAAGTCATTTGTATGAAATAATGTCTCTGAAAATGTTAATTATATGAAGGCGCTCTCTCATGTTCTCTTCCTCATACCCAGGAATTTCATCAAGGCAGAATAAATAAAAATGGTCAGTGCTTTGCGAACGTTTACTGAACTTGCACTGCTAGGGAAATAACCGGAAATATACAGTATATTGTTAGAAGTATTGGGACGCCTGCCTTTACACGCACATGAACTTTAATGGCTTCCCAGTCTTAAGCCTCGTACACACGCAACGATTATCGTCCATCTTTTGTCCAGTGTTGTTGTGTTGGTTGGAATGTGCCTAGACTGCACACGAATTTTCTCGGCCAACAAAAATCTACTTCAGAAGTGATGTCATGTATTGGTTTACTTTCTTTGTGTTTTTTCATCACTGAGCATGCCCAGTCTTGCTCATCAGATTTTTGTCTGCCGAAATCTGTACTGACTGACAGAAAATCGGCCGTTGTGGTGACGGCCAACAAAAATTTTTATAGCCTGCACACCAGATTTTTTTCTGCCGAAAAGTCGGAGTCGGAAGCATCATACTTATGGGCCATACACACTATCAGATTATCTGAAGACTTTTGTCTGTAGACTTACCAAAACCATATAATATGAGGTCAAACCTAAACACTTTCAATTTGTATGCAATCCGGCAGGCCCTTGCACTACATAGAAAAGGTAAATCTGAAGGAAAAAGACTTCAGATAATCTGATAGTGTGTATGGCCCTTAACAAGCCGAAAATCACGGCCAACTATCGATGCGTGTGTACGAGGCTTTAGTCTGTAGGGTTCAATATTGAGTTGTTCCACCCTTTGCAGCTACAACAGCTTCAACTCTTCTTGGAAGGCCGTCCACAAGGTTTAGGAGTGTCTATGGGAATGTTTGACCATTCTTCTAGAAGTGCATTCGTGAGGTCGGGCACTGATGTTGAACGAGAAGGCCTCACAGACTCCGCTCCTATTCATCCTAAAAGTGTTCTATCGGGTTGAGGTGAGGACTCTGCAGGCCAGTCAAGCTCCTCCACCCCAAACTCACTCATTCATGTCTTTTATGGACCTTGCTTTTTGCACTGGTCCAAATCATTTGGTGGATTGGGGATTATGGTGTGGGGTTTTTCAGAGGTTGGGCTAGGGCCTTAAAGCTGGATACACACTATACAACTTTTGTTGTCAGGTTTCCTTTAGATTTACGTCCAACTGTGTAGTGCAAGGGCCTGCCTGTTGCATACAAATTGGTGTGCAGGTGTGACCTCATAAAATATGGTTTTGGTAAATCTAAAGAAGATTGTATATAGTGTGTATCCAGCTTTAGTCCCAGTATAGGGAACTCTTAAGGTGACAGCATACCAAGACCTTTTGGACTATTTCATAATTTTTTTTATCAAGTTGTTATGGGTAAAGTTCCACTTTAGGTTCACAACTATGCAGTTTGCTTTTGGAAGTCCATTTCTGCAGTGCTTTTTGCGTTATGTTTTTTTTTTTGCCCAATTTGTTGTTGGTTGGATTAAAAAAAAAAAAACAATTAACGGCGAAAACTCACTTTTTAGTCTATGCTATCTTAGTCTATCCTCAAAACTACGGCCCTCCAGCTGTTGCGGTACTACATGTCCCATGAGGCATTGTAAAACTCTGACATTCACAGACATGACTAGGCATGATGGGAATTGTAGTTCCTGAACAACTGGAGGGCCATAGTTTGAAGACCCCTGGTCTATGGATTCAACAAAAAAAGCACCGTTTTGCATTTTAAAAGGTCCCTGACCCTTTCCTAAAATACAGCGTTTAAAAAAAAGGATAGATATGAATATATCCCATGGGAATCCATGTTAAATTGCCATACATACTGTGTCTGAAGCGTCCCCAGTCTGGTCTTCAGTGGAAGAAGCTCTGCAGAGGACACAGCCGACAACGGCTGGGAAGTGACGTCACCTATAGGGTTACTATGGGGCTTCCGTTGCTGGCTGCCTCCTCTGAAAGCTCAGCGTCGGGATCAAAGCAGCTTCAGAAAAGGTAAGTATAGCGATTTCTTCTTTACAGGGCTAGATAGGTTAGTCTTATGCTGGCCATACACTTTTGAAAAAGGAGTTTGAACGATTTTTCGTATAAACGAACACTCGGCCGTGATAGCAAACGATCGTGCCATCATGTAATGACTGATAAATCGTCCAATGGACATAAATGAAATTGTTTTTTCACATATAAAGATTATTGTGAGGCGCTATTACCCTTTTTCATATAAACAAGAAAAAAAATATCGTTATCCTGTGTGCTTATAATAAAAGTGCAAACAACAAATAGCTGTGCATACCAAATTACACTAAGAGGCTTGCGCCGAATTCTAAACTTTTCAGTTTTTTTCACATATGCCTAGTGCAAACAGTTTGGACAAGAAACACGTTAACCTTTCGATTTATCATTCGTTAGAAAATTTCTCCTTAGTTTTTTCGGCTCAAAAAACGTCACAACCGATTACCGATTTGTGCCCATTAACTGGCCGAAAAACTAAAGAACTCTCCAAATGACCAAATATCGGCTGATTTTTCGTATAGTGTATGGCCAGCATTAGCTTGTAAATGTAGCAATTTTAGTGTTAGGGTGGACTTCCCCTTTATTTGTATTCCAAAAAATATTTAGTGATTTAAAAATGATTGTCTGCCTATTGTCTGACTTGTGCAGTTTTTTTTATTAATTTATTTCACTTAGTATTTTTTTTATCTTCATGGTGTAGGTTGTGACACTGCACTAACTCATCAGAAGTTGGACAGGATAAACGCAATCCAAAAAAAAAAATCATTTTCTGTGACATTTATACAATAAAAGATAAACGTGTTTATAGGCACTATAGAAGCAGTACATGACAACGGAAACCGTTTTGTTGGTTAAACCCAAGAGCCAGACACACCAATGATGCAGAGACAGGTTTTCTTTTGGGCCACATTTATTAAAGTGTGTGAAAAAGTATCTTGGTGACTATAAACCAAAACTAACCCTTTGGTTGCTGTAGGACACTTTGAACATGGGTGTTCAACCAGTGGCCCCCAAGCTGTTCCTGGAGTACAATTCCCATCATGCTCTGCCTTTGGGCGTCATGCTTTTAACCACTTAAGCCCCGGAGAATTTGGCTGCTGAAAGACCAGAGACTATTTTGCGATTTGGCTCTGCGTGACTAACAGACAATTGCGCGGGCATGCAATGTACCCAAATGAAATTGGCATCCTTTTTTTCCCACCAACAGAGCTTTCTTTTGGTGGTATTTGATCACCTGTGCGATTTTTACTTTTTGTGCTATAAAAAAAAAAAAAGAGCGAGAATTTTGAAAAAAATAACAATATTTTTCACATTTTTTTTATATGAAATTCCCCAAAAAAAAAAAAAAAAGTAAAAATCCAAATTTTTTAACATTTTAGGCCAATTTGTTTTCTGCTACATATTTTTGGCAAATCGCAATAAGCGTATTTTGATTGGTTTGCGCAAAAGGTATTGCGTTTACTAGGTTTTTTTTTTTTTTTAACGAGTAATGGCGGCGATCTGCTTTTTTTTTTTTTTTGCGGGACTGCGACATTGCGGTGGACAGATCGGACCCTTGACTGACATTTTTTACACTTTTGGGGGTACCAGTGACATTACTGCAGTAATCAGTGCTATGCATATGCACTGTAAAAATGACACTGGCAGGGAAGGGGTTAACTTTATTGGTGAACAAGGGGTTAAGTGTGTCCCTAGGGGCGTGAGTCTTACTGTAAAGAGGCATGGCTTTTGATGTAACCACAGAGACATACGATCCTACATAGCAGGATCGTATGATCTCTGCAGTTACATCAGGGAGAATGACAGGCGGCTTTGTTTACATCAGCCGCTTGCCCTTCTCCCTCTCCAGCGGGGAGATCGCGAGTGACCGGCGGACATCATGGCTGCCGGTCACTCGCACGGGAATCCCAGTGAACGAGCGGGGACTTGAGCGTGCCCCCTATTGGCTCGTGGGCGAGTGACATACCGGTACGTCACTTTGCCCAGGGGGGGGGGGGCTGACCGCCACAGTATATATACTTGCGGCGGTCAGCAAGTGGTTAACTATCAGCTTTGCAATGCATCATGGGACTTGTAGTTCTGCAACAGCTGAAGGGCCACAGGTTGAGCATCCATACTTTGGAAGATAAGGACTGTTGTAAGCATGTGATGACCCCTAAAAAAAATATATAATGGCACCTTTTCTTTTTGGCAAACTCCGACACGGACTGCAAGCACTCAGATTCCACAGTGGATAAGAACAGAAAGAAACATCTTCCCAGTTTTGAAGATTAGAAAATTGTGAACAGGAGAAATGTGCTCATACCCCTCTATTCAAAAGAGTCACCCAGGACCAATGGATATGAGACAGCAGGCCAGGCACTCCTATAGTAAAGTGATTATAAACTCACGTTAAGAGCTTATAACAGGGGGTCTCCAAACTACGGCCCTCAGGAACTACATTTCCCATCATGTCTGTAAATGTTAGAGTTTTACAGTGCCTCATGGGACATGTAGTAGGGATAGACAGATATGTTTTTTTCAGGGCCGATACTGATATTTTGAGCACAACGTCTCGGCTGATATTCTGCAGATTCAATCACACATTGAAGTGACGAGTGCCCCCATCCAATGCAGAGTGACCAGTGCCCCCATCCAATGCAGAGTGACCAGTGCCCGCATCCAATGCAGAGTGACCAGTGCATGGGGATTAGAGCGCCGCCTGATAACACAAAAAGCAGGGTTCTTCTGCTTACCCGGCGCAGGCACTGTCATACAAAGACCCGACTCCTATGATAGATGTCACCAGTGTGCTGTCTATCATACGTAGGAGCCGGTCCAGGAGGTGGGACTTCATATGACAGAGCCCACGCCAGGTAAAAAGAAGAACCCTGCTTTTTGTGTTATCTGGCGGCGCTCTAATCCCCTTCCCCTCTGGAGGTAGAAATATCGGTCATATCAGCCAAGTTTGTGGCCGATGCTTGCAAAAAAAGTGAATATCGGTCAATTCCTAACATGTACTTCTGCAACAACTGGAGGGCCATAGTAGGCAATCCCTGGTTTATAACAACCCATTCGCTTTAAAATAGAAATAAAAGGCAAAACATTTATGTATACATTTAAAAAAAACACTCACAAGAAGAAGGGTGTATCACCCCCAAAGACAAATGGATACTCACAAACATATAAAAACATCAGGCATGCAACATGGACACTTTAGCCATAGATGGTATCCCCGTCACTGGACCATCTGATTTGGAAATCAAACACGTTTTGGGAGACAAGCCCTCTTCATCAGAGCTAAAAACCAGCTCTGATGAAGGGGGCTTGTTCTCCAGAAAAGCGTTAGTTTAGCAATTGTAGTTCCTGAACAACTGGAGGGCCGTAGTTTGAAGACCCCTGCATTAGGTATTTTTTTCTGGTTGGGGGGGGGGGGGGTGGATCAGTTCCCAGCAGTTAACAGCAAATCTGTGATCTTCAGTGCAGGAAAAGGAGAAGTCTCTCCAATGGGGACACAGACAGCGGATTTTTTAAAACTAAAATCCAGGCTAAACAATTTTTCCAAATACAAGAGTGCATGTGTTACATATAGTTACATAGTAGGTGAGGTTGAATAAAGACAATAGTCCATCCAGTTCAACCTGTGTAGGTGTGTGTGACTGTAATCATCTAACATAGCCCTCAATCTCCTGATCCTTGAGATGTAAGTCTAAGAGTCTTTTGAAAGTCACCATACTACCCGCAGAAACCACCTCTTGTGGTAGACAATTCCACAATCTTGTAGCCCTAACAGTAAAGAACCCCCCACGTTGCCTGAGGTTAAAACGCTTCTCCTCTAATCGCATTGTATGTCCTCGAGTCCTCATGTAATTCCTTCGAATGAACAGCTTTTCTTCTAAGCTGAGATCCCCATTAAGATATTTATAAATTGCTATCATGTCCCCTCTCAGATGTCTTTTCTCCAGGGAAAATAAATCGAGCGATTGCAGCCGCTCTTCATAGGTAAGGTCCTCCAACCCCCTAATCAGTTTAGTTGCCCTTCTCTGGACTTTCTCCAGCTCCAACACATCCCTCCTGAGGACTGGCGACCAGAACTGGACAGAATACTCCAGATGCGGTCGGACGAGAGTTTTATAAAGTGGAAGGATTATAGTCTTATCTCTGGAATACATCCCTTTCTTTATGCATGCTAATATTCTGTTGGCTTTGGCAGCTGCCGCTTGGCATTGCATGCTGTTGCCTAATCTATCATCAACTAAGACTCCCAGATCTTTCTCCATTTTTGATTCCCCCAAGGGTTCCCCTCCTAACGTGTATTGTGTTT
The DNA here is from genome assembly GCF_965119305.1 of Pelophylax lessonae. NCBI lineage: Eukaryota > Metazoa > Chordata > Amphibia > Anura > Ranidae > Pelophylax > Pelophylax lessonae. Next base: position 275,217,531 of record NC_138774.1, on the reverse strand, counting down.
TTATGTTTTTGGTCCCCAAGTGCAAAACCTTACACTTCTCCACATTAAACCTCATTTGCCATGTCGTTGCCCACTCCGTAATTTTGTCCAGGTCATTCTGTAGGATATCTGCTTCATGCTGTGCAGTTATTGCCCTGGCCTATTTTGTGTCATCTGCAAAAACTGATAACGAACTACTGATCCCTTCCTCAATGCTGTTTATGAATAAATTGAACAAGGTTGGTCCCAGGACTGAGCCCTGGGGCACCCCGCTTACTACCTCAGACCAGTCTGAGTATGCGCTGTTTATTACTACCCTTTGGACACGGCCTTTTAGCCAATTCCGTATCCAAGAGCAAACCCTGCTGTCGATACCTGCAGACCTTATTTTATAAATTAAGCGCTTGTGGGGAACTGTATCAAACGCCTTAGCGAAATCCAAGTACACCACATCCACTGGTCTCCCCCTATCTAGCTCACAGCTCACTTCCTCGTAGAATGCTAAGAGATTGGTTTGACAAGATCGCCCATTTGTAAACCCGTGCTGGTTACTACTGATGATGTTGTTGTCTTTAGCATACTCTACGATATAGTCCCTTATCATCCCCTCCAAAAGTTTACATATTATTGATGTCAGACTGACAGGCCTATAATTTCCCGGGATATGTCTCTGGCCCTTTTTGAATATCGGAATCACGTTAGCCTTCCTCCAATCCCCTGGTACATCTCCTGTCCTAATACTGTCAGCAAAGATCAGGATCTGATATGGTCTAGATATAACCATACTGAGTTCCTTGAGCACTCTCGGATGTACGCCATCCGGGCCTGGTGATTTGTTTGTGTTAAGTTTATCCAGTCTTTCCCTGATTTCCCCCTCTGTTAGCCATAGTGGCAAGTCCTGTGTATTACTAACAGTCATGGTCAGTGTACCCTTCCTTTTCCTGCGTAAAGACTGACGAGAAAAAAGAATTCAGCACGGTTGCTTTTTCAGTGTCCTCTGTAACCATCCTCCCATCATCGCTAATTATGTGTGCAATATGCTCTGCCCTAGTTTTTTTGCTGTTGATATATTTAAAGAATTTCTTTGGGTTTTTTTTACTATCCTCCGCTATTTGTCTCTCAAAGTTGATTTTAGCCATCTTGATTTCGTGTTTACACTTCTTATTTTCCTCCTTGTATTGCTGGAAGGCCGATACGGTGCCCTCTGATTTATATTTCTTGAAGGCCAATTTTTTTCCCCTAATAAGTTTTTTAACGCTACGGTTTAGCCAGCCAGGTTTGGCTTTGTCTCTTCTAAATTTATTCCCCATAGGAATGCACTGCAAGATGCCTTTGCTTAATATTGTTCTAAAGCATTCCCATTTTTCCTCTGTGGTCAGTGATCCCAGGGTTTGGTCCCAGTTTACCCTTTCCATCAATGAGTACAATTTTGGAAAGTCTGCCCTTCTGAAGTTTAGGGTTCTTATGTTCCCCACTTGCCTTTTTATATTGTTATTTATACTAAATGTGATCATCCTGTGATCGCTAGAGCCCAGGTTGTCCTGGACTCCTACCTCCGAGATTATGTCTGGGTCATTAGTGATCAATAGATCCAGGATAGCATTCTCTCTAGTAGGGGAATCCACCAACTGCGACATGTAGTTATCCTGTAAGGTTTCCGTGAATAGCCGGGCCTTATGCGAGTGTGCAGTCCCCTCTTCCCAGTCAATGTCGGGATAATTGAAGTCCCCCAATATGATGACTGATCCTAGTTTTGCCGCTTTACCTATTAGTGCTAAAAATTCCAGCTCTACCTCCTCCCCTTGGTTAGGTGGCCTATAGCAAACCCCCACAACTACTTTTCCCTTATCTTCTTCCCTATCGAGTTCAACCCACACAGATTCTAAATCCATGCTCATCCCATCCGTAATGTCACTCCTTTCTAGCACCTTTATATTGTTCTTGACATAGAGACATACCCCTCCCCTGTGTGCTTGAATCCAGGGTGTGCTTTGTGTATTTCTTCCAGATATGTGTAGTAATCCAGTGTGAGACTTTCACTCTGTGTAGGAGTTTCCTGTAATAAAGACCGGTTACTGCTGTTCTCTCTCATTGTGCAGGGGGACTGGTCTTGGCTCCACCCCCTCCTCTAGTTCTCAACAGGAAGCTTGTAGCAGGTGGGGGTTACCTAGCCCCTCCCATAGCTTTGCTCTCTGAACAAGCTTTATGTAGGATATCACAGTAATGACATCACTTCTACCCTTACAAGGTAATAATTCATTTTTGCAAAGGCATTTGATTCTTAAAAATCAGTTTAAAAAGGGCACCAGTTCTTAAAAAGGATATCAGGGAACCGGAGAAAGTGCAGAGAAGGGCAACCAAACTGATAAGAGGCATGAAAGAGCTCCGCTATGAGGAAAGATTAGAGGAACTGAATTTATTCTCTCTTGAGAAGAGGAGATTAAGGGGAAATATAATCACCATGTGTAAATACATAAGGGGTCCATATAGGGAACTTGGTGTTGAGTTGTTCACTTTAAGGTCATCACAGAGGACAAGGGGACACTCTTTACGTCTAGAGCAGGGATCTTCAAACTATGGCCCTCCAGTTGTTCAGGAACTACAATTCCCATCATGCCTAGTCATGTCTGTGAATGTCAGAGTTTTACAATGCCTCATGGGATGTGTAGTTCTGCAACAGCTGGAGGGCCGTAGTTTGAGGATCCCTGGTCTAGAGGAAAACGGAATTTTTGTAAAATCTTACCTGTAAAATTTCTTTCTCTGAGTCCTCCGACAGTCGCCGCCTCTTCATATTCGTCACATATGGGGTATTAGACTTTGCTCCGAAGGAGTAGCTAGGCAACAGAATATGTTAACATTAAAGCTTTTAACATATCCCACCCTCAAGGGGTGGTCCCCTCAGTCAATACCCTCCTACTTCCTGCAACCATATCTCAGTTTCAGTGGAATAGCAGTAGAGTATACAACCAAACCCCAAAAGAGGGGCGGGGGTGGCGACTGTCGGAGGACTCAGAGAAAGGAATTTTACAGGTAAGATTTTACAAAAATTCCGTTTTCTCTTACGTCCTCCGACAGTCGCCGCCTCTTCATATTCGTCACATATGGGGACGTCCCAAAGCAGTGCAAACATGAGGGGTGGGAAACGCATCCGCGCCGAAAGGCAACGCAGTCTCCGCATCAAAGAAAGGAACCTTACCAAAGGAAGGAAACCAGCTGGGCTACAGGAAAAATAATTGCTCAACAGGAGCAACAACCCAGGAAAAGACAAATAACCAGGGGATAAAAACTTATCCCAACAGCCAGAGGTCCCCAACAAAGGACCCTAGGGAATTGCCGCACTAAGAACCTTGCGGCCAAAGGAAGCATCCGCCGATGCCTGAACATCTACTTTGTAGAATTTTGTTAAAGTGTGCACGGTCGACCAGGTCGCCGCCTTACACACCTGGGCTACAGAAGCCCCATGACGACAGGCCCAAGACGTACTCAGAGATCTAGTAGAGTGCGCCTTCACAGGCACAGGGGGAACCTTCCCCTGCAAAGCATAGGCCTGTTCAATGGTCTGCCTGATCCATTTGGCGATGGTAGAGGCCGACGCCGCCATGCCCTTCCGAGGACCCTCTGGAAGAACAAACAAGGAGTCCGTCTTTCGAAAGGACTCAGTCGATTTAAGGTAAACCCTTATCGCCCGAACAACATCCAAAGAATGTAGGCTCACCTCCTTTGGATGTTTAGGCTTCGCGCACAGCGAAGGCAAGACAATATCTTCATTAAGATGGAATTCCGAAAACTCGCTTCGGAAGAAAAGAAGGATTAGGTCGCAAGACCACCTTATCCAAATGAACAACCAGATACGGAGACTTGCAGGACAAAGCCGCCAGCTCCGACACTCTGCGAGCCGAAGTGATCGCAACCAAAAAGGCGACCTTTTTGGACAACATAGACACAGAGATCTCCCTGATCTGTTCAAAAGGAGCACGTTGTAACACAGATAAAACGAGATTCAAGTCCCAAGGGGGCAGAGGATCCCTCCTAGGAGGAACCAGATGCCGCACTCCCTGAACAAAAGTGCCAACCAAGGAGTTGGAAGCCACGGGACGTTGAAACAGAACGGCCAGCGCAGACACCTGACCCTTTATCATAGCCAGCGCCAAACGCTGATCGACACCTGTTTGAAGGAAGGACAGCACTCGGGAAACCGAGTACGTGAGGGGTGAAAACCCCCTGGACTCACACCAGGCAAAATAGGCCTTCCAAGTACGGTAATAAACCTTCCCCGAGAAAGACTTCCTCGCGTTGATCAAGGTATGAACGACCTCTGGGGAGAGACCCTTCTCCTTCAGGACCTCGGTCTCAACAGCCAGGCCGTCAAAGCCAGCGACTGTAAAGCAGGATGGTATATCGGCCCTTGAGACAGGAGATCGTCTCGAAGAGGCAGACGCCACGGGGCGTCGACCGCCAGATTCACGAGGTCTGCGTACCAGGACCGGCGAGGCCAGTCCGGTGCCACAAGAATCACCGTGCTGCGTTCCGAGTGTAACCTGCGAAGGAACCTGGACAGCAACTGAATCGGTGGAAACGCGTACATCAGCTTGTACTGATGCCACGGGGCCACTAACGCGTCCGACGCGTCTGCCCGAGGGTCGCGCGTCCTTGCTACGAACCTTCTCACCTTGTTGTTGAGACGAGACGCGAACAGGTCCACATCTGGAAGACCCCACTTCGCGCACAACATCTGGAAGACAGCCGGGTGGAGAGACCATTCCCCCTGATCCAGGGTCTGGCGACTCAGATAGTCCGCCTGCCAGTTCTCCACCCCCGGAATGTGTACCGCCGTTATCGCCGGGACATGAGTCTCGGCCCAAGACAGAATGTCGGCCACTTCTCGAGCCGCTCGGGCACTCCTGGTGCCCCCTTGGTGGTTGATGTAGGCCACCGCCGTGGCATTGTCCGTCTGCACGCGAACCGGGCAGCCCTGCAGCCGGTCCGTCCAGCGACGAAGGCAGAGATTTATCGCACGCAATTCCAGAATGTTGATCGGAAGGGAGGACTCCCCCTCCGACCAAGTTCCCTGGGCGGACAGAACGCCCAGAACACCACCCCAGCCCGACAGGCTGGCATCCGTGGTGATTACCGTCCACGAGATAGGACGAAACGACTTGCCCCCGGACACCATCGGGGACTGGAGCCACCACAGAAGGTCTCTTCTGGTGCGATGACTCAACGAGATTTGAAGATCCAGAGATTGAGGTCGCCCGTCCCACATGGACAGGATCTCCGCTTGGAGACCCCGCGTGTGAAACTGGGCGAAGGGAATCGCCTCGAAGGCCGAGACCATCAATCCCAGACATCTCATGCACGTCCGCAGAGACGAGTGCGGAACGTCCCCGAGGGACCTGACTTCCTCCTGAAGAGTTCTGAGTTTGTCTTCCGGCAGGAAGACCTTCGCCTGCACCGAGTCCAGGATCATTCCCAGGTAGGGAAGACGAACCGACGGACTCAGTGTCGACTTTGGAAAATTTATCGTCCAACCAAACTCCTGCAGAGTTTGCATCGTGACAGACAGGTCCTTCTCCAGACCCTGGCTGGTCGCAGACCGAACCAGAATGTCGTCCAGATACCCCAGGACAGAAATGCCCTGGGCCCTCAATAATGCCAGAACCGGTGCAAGCACCTTGGTGAAGACCCGCGGAGCCGAGGCGAGACCAAAGGGCAACGCCACGAACTGGTAGTGATCCTCCGCAATGGCGAATCGAAGGTACCTCTGGTGACCCTCGAAAATGGGGATGTGAAGATACGCATCCTTCAAATCGATGGAGGCCATGAATTCCCCCGGAACCAGGGCAGCCACCACCGATCGCAGGGATTCCATGCGGAACTTGCGAACCCGCACAGAGCGGTTCAGAGCCTTCAAGTCCAGAATTGGACGAACCTTGCCCTCCTTCCTGGGCACGGTGAACAGATTGGAATAAAACCCCCGAAATCTGTCCCGATGAGGCACCGGAACCACCACTCCCTGAGCCCTCAGGTCCGGCACCGCCAGGTGCAGGTCCCGTAAACGCTCTGGAGACAGTTGAAGATTTGAGGGAAAAAATCTTCTCTCCGGCCGAGAGAGAAACTCGATCTTGTAACCAGATCGAACGATCTCCTGAACCCATCTGTCCCGCACGCGGGCCAACCAGGGTTGAAGAAAACCGAGCAAGCGTCCCCCCACCCCAAAACTGGGTGAGGGCGCCCCTTCAGGCCGCACTGTTATGGGCTGCGGATCCGGATTGACCGGACTTCTGTTTCCCAGACCAGGGCTTCTTCTGAGAGCCTTGACCTTTGAACGGTTTGCCCTTGTAGTGCGACCGAAAGGCACGAAAGGACCCCTGAGGGGGCCGAAAATTAGCATGCTTCTTCCCAGAAGCCCCCTTAGCCTTGGGGAAATGGGGCAAGAGAGTGCTCTTACCTCCGGTGATCCCCTTAATCAACACATCCAAGGACTCCCCAAAAAGGCGAGACCCATCATAAGGCAGATTGGCTAAGGTCTTACGTGAGGATTGGTCCACCGACCAACATTTCAACCAAACCAGGCGGCGAGACAACACCGCCACGCTGTGCACACGTGCAGCCAACGGGACCAAGTCCGCATCACACAGATACATGACACCCTGGTGGATTTGATCCACCATATCCAGGGTCGCCGGCGAGGCCGAATCGGCCACTAGGACGCGCCTAAGCATCTGCGTCCAACTTGCGACAGCCTGGGCCGCCATGAGAGAGGCAAACAGAGCCTTAAGCATAGAACCCGTAACAGAATAAGTATGACGGGCAAGAGACTCCAATCTCCTATCCGTGGCATCACGGAACACAGGGGAATCCTCTGCAGGAATCGCAGTGGATTTGTTTAAAACCGCAATTGCGTGATCCACCGGGGGTGGTACACACCACCTTTCATCAGTGGAAGGCGAGAAAGGATAACGCAGCGTGAACCTACTTGGTACAGCAAAAGGTTTGCGTAGATTGCGCCATTGTTCCTTAACAGCGCGCTGAAAATCATCATTGCAGGGAAAAACCTGCGGCGTCCTGCGTTTTCTCTGCGTCCCATAAGCCGCCAAGGCAGCGGGGGGGGGGACACACTTCAACCTGCAAACGCAGCGTTTGTTTTATGGAAGCAATCAATTCATCCATGATTGCAAGCTCTTCAGGCGAGCCAGGGGGAGAATTATCAACCCCTTCAACTTCAGCCTCCACCTCGGACCCCACTAGATCCAGGGAGGAGCGGGACCCCAATAAGGAGGCCCCCGCCATAACAGCCCCATCACCTTCACCCTCAGAATCAGAGGAAAGAGAAACTCTGGGTCTCTTAGTAGATTGAACAGCCACCAGCATCTGCACCTGAGCAGCAAGGCCAGCCACAATAGTGGCTAAATCGCCCCCTGGGGGGGAAACAGCGGTCCCCTGGCTTTCCACCAAGGCGGTAGGAAATTTGCCCTCCTGAGAATCCATTGCCCCAATATCGAATGCCGGATAATAAAGGGTTAACTGCCCCTTTAACAAGCGCGGCGAGCGCAGCCCACCACACCACACACAAGCACAATGAGACCCCCACAGGGACAATAAAACTGACACAGGCAATGGATAAGAAGGATATAACCTGAGGAGACCCTCGCCGCTGCTGCTGCCTCAATCGGTGTATCCTGGAGAAGAGGAAGTGATGCAGCCAGGGCGCTCTATTAAAGCCTATGGGAGGCTACAAGAAAATGGCCGCCATGCATGTAGACCATGCGGCCGGAGCGAGTGTAGGCAAAATGGCGCCGTTTGGCGCCGAAACCGCCGCTCCACAGTACAGTAATGCACACATGTTATCCATGTATAAAAAAACATGTTAGATCGCCGCAGCGATCGCTGTATAGTGCCCAAACATGCCACAAAACATGCCCCACAGCACACAGCTTCTCACACTGACCAGGCTGACACACACAGTGTCACCCAGCTCCCCCCCCCCCCTTGCAGCCCACAGCATGCAGCCGAGAGATAGGGAGACAAACAGTGAGAACAGAGGCAGGTTACACAGTCCCAGACTGACACGCCCCCAGACAGACAGGTCCCCACATAGATACACTTACCTCACAATGGCGTGGGGGACCCGCACAGCGAACAAGCCGCTGCACATGAGGCAGGGAGAGTCGCATACAAGACGCACAGAATGGGGGTTAAGAAACCGCACAGTGTCCAGTGAGGTAGCCACCTCAATCATCCCTGCACCGAACAGGGATGGGTCGTTCACTGTGCCAGGAGCGTTACCTGGCTGAACGCTCGATGGCAGGCTGGGAAGCCACTGACCCACGACCTGCGACCAGGGGGATCAGCCCGAGACCCAGCCCGCATGATCCTCTTCATCAGAAGAACTAACTAATGCTGACAAAAAGAACAGCTAAGTAAAGGTAGAGAGAAAACTCAAACAAAAAATCAAAAAAGAAGAAAGAGTCTGGGGCACAAAGCCCCAGCACAGAGAGAGCCAGCCACTCCTGACAAGCTAGACATTGAAACTGAGATATGGTTGCAGGAAGTAGGAGGGTATTGACTGAGGGGACCACCCCTTGAGGGTGGGATATGTTAAAAGCTTTAATGTTAACATATTCTGTTGCCTAGCTACTCCTTCGGAGAAAAGTCTAATACCCCATATGTGACGAATATGAAGAGGCGGCGACTGTCGGAGGACGTAAGAGAAAAGAGATTTTGTCTCCAAATACGGAAAGGTTTCTTCACCGTAAGAGCTGTGAAAATGTGGAAAAGACCCCCTCCAGAGGTGGTTCTGGCCAGCTCTCTAGATTGCTTTCCTAGGTGTACATAAAATAACTGGGTACTAAGATTTATAGGTAAAGTTGATCCAGGGAATATCCGATTGCCTCTCGGGGGATCAGGAAGGAATTTTTTTCCCCTGCTGTAGCAAATTGGATCATGGTTTGCTGGAGTTTTTTCGCCTTCCTCTGGATCAACTGCGGGTATAGGATTGTGTATATGGGATTGTATGGTTGGTTTTTCATTACTGTTTGCTATTGGTTGAGCCAGATGGACTTGTGTCTTTTTTTAACCTATGTTTCAAACAAAGTGGATTTCCAACCATGATGGTTATTAAATGTATTGTAATTAAAGTTTTTTGTGCCCAGATTTTCATTTTGAGGATGCAGAAAAGTCTTCTTATTTTTTTTGATGGTTGTCCTTTCCTTGGGTGGGGAACTTTCCCTTATTTATTGCCCCAGTGACAAAATGAGGTCTTCCCGCTAAGGGCTATTGCACTGCAGTCTTTGTAAAGAACGAGCTAGTTTTGAGGTAGGTGGTGCCATTGCTGGATCAAATGGCTATAGGTGCAATAACTTCAATGATATTGTTACAGGAAGGCTTCATCTCTTCGTACACGCTCCAATGTCTTGGAACGTCATTTTTACATTCAACCCCCCCAAAAAAAAAAAAACAGACTCAAGTAAACCGGATACCCAGAGATTCTTTAGGGTGGATCTCCAGACCAATCTGGTTTTGGACTGCATAAACAAGGGTAGTCTTTGTCGCCATGGACAGTTTCCCTTCTATTCCCAGCTTCTCTTTGTCGCCAGGACCAGACTGCTCTGTCTGCCAGGACCAGACTGCTCTGTCTGGTCCTGGGTCAGAAACCAAGAGGAATAATGTGGTAAATAGGACTGTGAAGGGTTAGAACCTCTTGACAGTATTGGCTCCATTATAGTCAAAAAGGGAGGTAAATACTCCCCCATAAAAATCTAACAGTGGATCCAACCCTTCCCCATGCCACCCAAGATAAAAAAAATAAAACACACGCACACAAAAAACTGTTTTTCTGCAGTTCCGATCTAATTGTCTTTCTTTAAATGGACCTTATTTTTCAAATTCCAATCAAAATACCAGTACCTGGTGATGTCAGCAGCTGGTTAGAAAAAAACATTTATTTTTCTTTTGTGTGTTTTGGCAAATTGATCTTTTCTTCTGTCCATAATATCTGATATACGGCTGTCTGACATCAATGAGCTGTCCTGTGTCTCTATCCATAATATCTGATATACGGCTGTCTGACATCAATGAGCTGTCCCGTGTCTCTCCAGAAGTCATTATCTCCCATTGACATCATAGGCTTCTTTCTCATCAGCAAGATGGCACACTCTGCAAGCTTCCTTCTTCTCATATTCCAGTTTATTAAACGTGGCATGCTTAAAAAAAAACAAGCTTTTCTTGGCAAAGCAGTCTACAGTGGATAGGTCGTGGTTACGACTTGGCAGGCAGACCATGCGGTTTCCTTTATCTCATGGCAAAGGAGTAGACATGATAGATTTCATCAGGAAAGTTCTCCTGTCTTTCTTGGGCCAGAATAGAGAGGCCTGATTGTTTGATTAGCCTACATACCATGTCCAGGTCTCTGCAGATGCTGCTGTCCACGTCGTCCATAATGACGCCTTCTGTGGCCATGTTGTCCTTGATGACAATGATGCCGTTGGGTCGTAGGCCAGTTTTGCAGCGCTTTAAAAAATCCACAAGGTGGCTGTCTGTCAAATGTCCTGCACCAAGACAATAAGCGTTAAAGGTCTGCGTCAAAACAATGATAGTTAAAGTAAAAGTCCACCTTAACACTAAAATCACTGCATCTATAGCAGTGGCGGCTGGTGCGCCTTGGGCTAGGGGGGGCAGCAGACGGACTGCACCATACACCCCCCACCGGGCCACACCACGACCCCCTCACGGCTCAGTCACCCTCAGCGGCGGAAGCAGCAGCTTCAGCTTCTTCCCCCTCAGTAGAAGCGTCTCCTCCCCAATGGCATGGCTTCTACTTTCGGTCAATCAAGAAACAGGTCTCAGGACCCGCTTCCTGATTGGCCAGGAGGCGGATCCATGTGATAATAGCGAATGTTCATTCGCTATTGTCACATAAATGGGTGGGCTCGGGGTGCAGTGCTCTGCACCCCGATCCCACCCTTTTTTTAGCCTGTGAGAGCCTCAGTTTTTAATCACATGGTTAAAAAAAAAGCCCCATTGAACTCCATGCGTCCGACGCCCCGCATGTAGATTAGGGGGCCGGACGCATGGATAGGGGGGGCGGCGCCCCTGCGCCCCCAATACACCAGCCGCCACTGATCTATAGACCTCCACGATCTAACACTAACCTATCTGTAAAGAAGAGATCAGTATACTTTTTTTTTTTTAAGCCAATCTCACCCAATCCCACGCGGAGCTGTCAGCCGCAGCTTCGCTGGGGAGTCGGGTGCAGAGGACACAGCCGAAAATGGAAGCCCCATAGTAAGTCTATGGGTGACTTCACTTCTCATTAATTTCACAGCCATTGTTGGCCGTGTCCTCTGCAGAGCTTCCAACCACTGGAGACCGGATCGGCTTCAAAAAAGGTATGTATACTGATTTCTTCTTTACAGGGCTAGATAGGTTAGTGTTCGATCGTGGAGGTCTGTAGATGCAGAGATTTTAGTTTCAGGGTGGACTTACACTTTACAGTAAACCTGTGGGCAAAAGCACAAATAACATACAATGACAGCCAATATAAAGGGCTCATTTACACTTGCTTCGAAATGTGGCTTCAGACACACTTTTTTAAAGCACTCTGAATGCCAATCCAAGCACCCATCACTAAATAAAACCTTTCAGTCCTGTTCACACTTGCTTTGCTTCAAAAATAATACCCCATGTCCATTTCTTGGTGCTTCAATGAGTCTCCAATGCCTCCATAGATGTCTATGACAATGTTCACTTAGATCACCTGAAGCTTTTTTTTCAAAATGAGCTTCACCTTTTTTTTTTTGGAGGTACTGAAAGTACGAGATATCCCAGGATGCATTGGGAAACCAAAAAGCGAACCAGAAAGACATCCTCAGCAGTCACTTCAGGTTCATGTGTCTGTAAATGTCTGGTGCAGACATTACATCACATCTAATGTGCAGCCTGGAACATCAGGAAGGCGAGCGGGGTGCTGGCCAGAGCAGTGGGTCCAGTGGGGTTATGTCTCGGCCCACCTAGCGTGGAGCTGAGGTCTGGGCACGCTCGCTGGTCAGACTGGGGTGACTACTGGATCTAGATATTCAAGCCCGTTGTCAGTCCTGCAGTGGATTGTAGATCTCTCAGGGAAAAAAAAAAAACACAGGAGAAAAAAAAACTATCTAAAAAGAAAAAATTGCCAGGACTAGAGATCCAAGCAAGGAAGTAGGTCCTTACGCCTGACTAGTCAGAAAAAAAACTGAGTACCTATAGCAGAGAGAGGGAGTATACCCCCCTGGGACTGCCCATAGACCTAGCCAGACTTTTTTCTGCCTAGTGTGCTACTCCTGTAGGGGGCAGTATAACCCTAGTGTCCTACTCCTGTAGGGGGCAGTATATTGCCGGCAACGGCATCGTCCCAATCAGTGCGACACTGCACTGCACAGATTTCCAAAAGTAGTTCCTGCACTACTTTTGGCGACTTCGAGGGAGACTTCAAAAGACATCTGTGCATGAACCCGCAATGTCTTTCAAGTTGTCGGACTGAAATGTGGCTTTGGAATTGTGCGAGTTCAGATGAAGTCGCATGATGTCAAAGCTGTGTTCAATGTGAACGAGGGCTAACATACAACAGTTACAGAATGCTATAAGTGTGAACCAGAATGCCACACAGTAGATTTGGTGTTTTCATACACTTCTGAGCTGGCTGTACTGAGAGATGGAGAATTTGAAAACTTTGGTAAAACATGGTAAGATTTAACCGCTCTCCGCCAGCTGGTGATTGTATAACATTCCGAGCAACTGACAGATGCTCTTCAACAATTGGAGGACTCTAATGGCGCTTTTCCACTGCATGGAACCGTACCGGTTCGGCACGATTTTGTGCTTTTCCACTGCTGGTACCGCATGGTATAGGGTCGGAACGGTTCGGTACGGTACGGTATAGGTTTGCTTTTCCACTGCATGGAACCGAACGGTACGGTACGGCTCTGAAAAAACAGTACCTACTCGATTGTGGTTCCAACAGGTACCAAACTGGTACCATATCCCACAATCCTTTGCATGCAGTCACTACTAGCCACTGGTTACATAGTTACATAGTTAGTGAGGCTGAAAAAAGACACAAGTCCATCCAGTTCAACCTATGATGTGTGTGTGTGTGTTTGCTTTTAACCGTACATTGTATACCCCTGTATGTTGTGGTCTTTAAGGTGTCCATCCAATAGTTTTTTGAAACTATCAATGCTCCCCACTGATACGACTGCTTGTGGAAGAGAATTCCACATCCTTACCGCTCTTACAGTGAAGAACCCCTTACGCACTTTAAGGTTAAACCGCCTTTCCTCAAGTTTTAGTGAGTGGCCACGTGTCTTATTGTATCTCCTTTCTCTGAATAGTTTGTTCCTTATGCTAGGGTCGCCAGTACAGTATTTGTACATTGATATCATATCCCCCCTCAATCGTTTCTTCTCCAGAGAGAATAAGTTCAGTGCTTGTAGTCTTTCCTCATAGCTGATGTCCTCCATTCCCCTAATTATTTTTGTTGCCCTTCTCTGGACTTTCTCCAGTTCCAGCACTTCCTTCCTGAGGACCGGTGCCCAGAACTGGACAGCATACTCCAGATGTGGCCGGACCAGAGTCTTGTAGAGTGGGAGAATAATCTCTTTATTTCTGGAGTGAATCCCCTTTTTTATACAACCCAGTATTCTGTTGGCTTTGCTTGCAGCGGCTTGGCATTGCATGCCACTTCCAAGCCTGTTGTCTACCAGTACCCCCAGGTCCCTTTCCATCCTAGACTCACCCAGAGGTTCCCCCCCTAGTGAGTAGCTTGCTTTCTGGTTTCTGGCCCCCAAGTGCATTACTTTACATTTTTCTACATTAAATCTCATCTGCCATGTAGTTGCCCACCCCGTTATTTTGTTCAGGTCCGCTTGTAAGATTTCCACATCCTGCATAGAAGATATTAGCATGCCTAATTTAGTATCATCTGCAAATACTGAGATTGTACTAGATATCCCCTCCTCTAGATCATTTATGAATAAATTAAACAGGATTGGTCCCAGGACAGAACCCTGGGGGACCCCACTTTCCTCACCCGCCCAATCCGAGTACTCCCCATTAATCACCACCCTTTGCACTCTCCCCTGGAGCCAGTTCTCTATCCAGGTACTCACCCTATGGTCCATACCTACCTTCCTTAAGCCCCGTACACACGTACCGATGGTCGGCTTACAAATGTTCCTCTTTTCTCCCCGGGATGTCGGTGTCTGCTGAAAAGTGCAAAGACAGCACAAGGACAGCACAAGAATTTTGTCCGCCGACTGCAGAAGTGATGTCATGTAATGGTTAACTTTCCCTGTGTTTTCTATTTTCTGAGCATGCCCAGTCTTGCAAATCTGCGGTCTGTCGGCCGAATTGTGTACTGACAGGCGAACAATCGTCCGTTCTGGTGTCGGCATACAAATATTTTCATGTTTGCACGAAAGACTTTTGTCCGCGGATTGTGCGCAGACATCTGTCGGAGGCACCATACTAACACGCGTACAATCGGCAGATCCTTCGTCCACCGACGTTTGTATGCCGACGATCGGTACGTGTGTACGGGCCTTTAGTTTGTACAGTAAGCGTTTGTGGGGAACGGTGTCAAAGGCCTTTGCAAAGTCCAGATACACCACATCCACAGGCTTACCTTTATCTAGGTGGCAGCTCACTTCATCGTAGGTTAATAGATTGGTTTGGCATGAACGATTTTTCATGAATCCATGCTGATTACTACTTATAATACCGTTTTCATTACTAAAGTCTTGTATGTGGTCCCTTATCATCCCCTCCAAAATTTTGCAGACTACTGATGTTAGGCTGACCGGCCTATAGTTACCCGGGATATATCTCGGCCCCTTTTTAAATATTGGTACCACGTTGGCTTTTTTTCCCACCCACCCCGTTGTTATCCCACCCACTTAACTTAGTACTACTTTAGTGGAAAAGCAAACCTATACCGTACCGTACCGAACCGTTCCAACATCGTACCATGCGGTACCAGCAGTGGAAAAGCAAACCGGGCCAAGCAGGGCCGAGTAGAGCCGAGCCGGTACTTGCAGTGGAAAAGTGCCATAATAAACCCTCATAGAAAGGGCAGGGCCGGGACAAGGGGCGAGCAGGAGGGGAAGCTGCCCTGGCTGGGCACTGTGATATCATGTGAAGTAGGGGGGGCACCACAAGGAGATATGGGGGGGGGGGAGAGGATTTGTGTTGGAAGGGGGCATTTGGGAGGGTGGTGGTGGTAAGCATTGCTCTAGGAGGGGACAATAGGACTAGAGTGCTAAGAATGATTTAGGGGGATTTGTGTTGGGGGGGGGGATGAAGGAAGAAGACTTTTGCCAGGAGGAAGGATTGGGGGGGGGGTTTGAAGTGAAGGGAAGATGATGTATACTTGACGGGGAAATTTTAGGTGTAGAGGATTTGTACTGGGAGGGGTGCATTTTTTTTTTTTTTTTTTGAGGTAGGGCCATTGGAACTGGGGGCATAAATATTGGTGCTGAGCAGGGGAATTTCAGCAGGGTGGTGGATTTGTACTGGGAGGAGAGGGAATTTATGCTCAGAGGCATGCAGATTAGTGCTCAGTGTTTTTGTGGGGGATTTTTTCTGACACATAATGTTCATAGATTTTTGGGGGGGCACGGTTTGCCATGTTCGCCCTGGGCTCTAGATGACCTTGTCCCGGCATGATATACCTAAATGCCCACTTTAAACCATCTGGGCAAGCAGTCAGTTTTCATAGTTGTCACCTGATTGGCTGCCCTAGATAAGCATTCTTTGCACCAGTTTTATTGCATGAGACCCAATAACCCCACATGGCCTCCTCACCTATTACCCACTGTATCCAAATGACATCATAGCGGTTTGGCTCTGGTGAAAACTCCTGAAGGCCGGAGCAGTAGAAGTTGCCGATTCTCTTCCCATCTTCCCCGAGATAGCTCTTCGCCTTGCTCAGAAATTCATCTGTCACGTCAACCATATCTACCTTCTTAAATAGTGGCAGCAAGAGACGTTTGGTGATGCGACCTATGCCAGCCCCACAGTCCAGGGCATAGGAGGAGTCTACCTTATGGGAATTATCCTGCCAGAGAAAGAAGTTTGAGAAAATACGTAGGCCAAAGATGCAAAAAAAAAAAAAAAAAAAAAATGAATTGAATGATGTAAGGAAATACTGAACATACACCCGCATTCAGACTTGGAGCCAGGTGAATTGAATGTGTGCTACTAAGAAACAAGCAGATAGAAAGTTGGAGCAGAGGGATGACCTAATCAGTCTCTGGTTGTTCCTTTAAAGTCCAATCAGAACACTAGGGATGGCCAGGGGACACCACTGTATCTTCTACAGGTCTAAATCTCATAATTATAGGACTGTTTTTTGTTTCTTATTGGTTGAGCCAAATGGACTTGATCTTTTTTCAACCTGACTAACTATGTAAGTTATAGTCCAGTTGGAATATTTAGTAAGCGCTGTTTAGACATATTAATTTAATGTAAAGTTTCCAAAAGAATCCCAAACAGCAGCTGCACAATTATTGTAAGATTCACACATTTTGGGGAGTGTATAAATAATTTTATTAACTAATAGGAGTGTAATAAGGGTCCATTATGGCACCGGTGCCTTTGGGTATAAAATGTGTTCACTGTATGCATCTTGAGACTGACTTTTTGGTTTTGACTGGAGTGTACCTTTAAGGGATTTGTGTAGTCATGACATTTATAGCGAACCCCCTCCTCCCCATGATATCCCAGCATTCATTTTTCTTTTACCTTGTTCCTGTAAAGGAGAAGCAGCTCCCTGTGATATCATCACCAGACTTCTAATATTCTTGCAGGGGTAACTGCAAAGAAGTAGCTTTCTCTTTATGTCGGCACACCCCCAGAACTACATCTCCCACAAGCCCCTTTCTTTACACACAGTGTGTGGGCAGGTACTTTGAGTCAGAGCAGCAGGATTTTCTGCTGGTTATTAAATCAATGTATGACTGTGGATAGGGAGAGGTCTGTAGTAGGGATCGACCAATATCGGTTTTTCGTTGCCGATACCGATATTTTGGCCACTGCATATCGGTATCGGCCGATATTTTGAACATTTAAAGTTTTGCAAAATAAACACAATTTTCGACACAAATCTGTTACTGAATCCTTTGGTGGATGGCTGGCTACCACCCTGTGGTGGGTGGCTGGCTGGCAACCTTTGGTGGCTGGCACCCTGTGGTGGGTGGCTGGCTGGCAACCTTTGGTGGCTGGCACCCTGTGGTGGGTGGCTGGCTGGCACACTGTGGTGGGTGGCTGACTGGCACGCTGTGGTGGGTGGCTGGCTGGCACGCTGTGGTGGGTGGCTGGCTGGCACGCTGTGTGGTGGGTGGCTGGCTGGCACACTGTGGTGGGTGGGTGGCTGGCACCCTGTGTGGTGGGTGGCTGGCTGTCACCCTGTGTGGTGGGTGGCTGGCTGGCACCCTGTGTGGTGGGTGGCTGGCATAGGCCCAGGGCCTGTGGCTGGCTAGCTGGTACAGGCAAGGCCTGTGGCTGGCTGGTACAGGCCTGTGGGTGACTGGCTGGTTGGCACCGGGCAGCTGTGGGTAGGTGTATGTATGTGGCGGCTATGTTAAAACACACTGTGTGCACTGTACACTCACTGTCCCGAGACTCCCTGACTCCAGACGAGGCTGAGGGAGGCGGCCTAAGAAGGCAGAAGCTGTCCCAGAGGCGCGTGGCGCAACATACGCAATGACGTCACGGCAAAATCTGTAACCTCCGGGGCCAATTCCGATTATATATATATATATATATATATATATATATATATATATATATATAGGAGAAAATGCATATCGGCCCTCAATATATCGGCCTTGCCGATAATCGGTTGATCCCTAGTCTGTAGACCTGGGCTGGTTGGGTTTCCAGTATAGCAAAGTCTCAGTGTTGTCAGCCCAAACAGGAAGTTAGGAGACAACTGGATTTCCTGCAGATCTACAGTCATTTTTCTGTACTTGCAGTTTTTGAAGGGACATCACTGTTCCTGCCAGTATTGTATTGCAGATCAGTACTAGATTTTTGTCCCCTGACACTTAAGTGTAACCAAGCAATTTGTGGACTGCATAAAATGTTTAGAAATGTCTTTAGAAGTAAGACATTCTCACATGCAAAACATTATTTTTCAGCCCAGAATAGTATAGAATGTTCCCATATCTGGGAATGACATGGAATAATTGATTCTGCATGTGCTGGCAAAGAGAACCCATTATGTTTTTACACCCGGGATTCACATTCAGCAGAATAAAACTCAGCCTTGGCACCAGGCTGTTTTATTTTAAGATCCAGCAGGAGGCCACGTCAGGCAGGAGGAGAACTGATTCCAATCACTACAGTCTCAGCTGACTAATACAGCGTATGAAACCTCCAATATAGTTCTGAATTTACTGAATTTTATTAAATATAGAAGCATATTACACATTCTTGGGGCTCAACACCAGGCAGGCAATACTGGGCCTGCTTTCATTTAGTGTAGAAAGATCTTTGATTAGGGTTTATTGAAGGGCAAGTCAAGCCAACATTGAATATTTATTGTGTGTGGAGCGCGGCATAGTAAAATAATCCTTAAAGTCAAAACATATTCTGTTATACCCACAGGGGAGTTATTTACGCAGTCCACCTGTTCTGACAAGGGGTGCGCACCATTGCGTAAGAGTACCCTATCTTGTCTTCTATGTGACTTTCCCTGATATATCAGAATCGGCCCCGGAGGTTACCGATATTGCCGATATTTCGGGAAAGTGCTGTACCGGAGTGATGCCTGCAGCTAGAGGCATCACCCCAATACCGGCGTCCATAGCCGACGGTCGGCTGTCTTGTAATGACAACCGATTCGGCTGAGAAGCCGCTCGGCTGTCATTACAAGGGGTGTAAGGGGACGCCTCCCACCGCCTTCTGATGCTCGCCCAGGTCTCCCGTCCCATCGGGAGACCTGGGCAACCAGCCTGCATGGCCGCTGAAGACCTGATCAAAGCCAGCTCCGATCGGGTCTCCATGTAAAAACCCGGAAGTGATGTCATGACACCACTTCCGGGTACAGATTCAAAAAAATGACAGCATTCAAAACAGCCAAACTTGGTGTTTTGAATGCTTTTAAGTGCAGAGGAGGGGTTTGGGGTCTTTTAGATACCCCCAGATCCTTCCACAACAGTACCTGTCAAGACAAAAAAAAAAAAAAAAAATGTAAATGTACGAAAATATCGGCCGATACCGATATTCAAAGGCCAAAATATTGGTATCGGCAATAAATAAACAATATTGGTCGAACACTAGTACTAATATTTATAGGTAAAGTTGGTCCAGAGAATATCCGATTGCCTCTCGGGGGATCAGAAAGGATTTATTTTCCCTTCCCCTGCTGTAGTAAATTGGATCATGCTTTGCTGGAGTTTTTCGCCTTCCTCTGGATCAACTGCGGGTATAGGATTGTGTATATGGGATTGTATGGTTGGGTTTTCTCTACTGTTTTTTATTGGTTGAGCCAGATGGACTTGTCTTTTTCAACCTGACTAAGGGTCATTTCACACGGGAAGTCCCCGTATGTCCGTTTTACATCCCATTTTTTTGCGGATGAAAAACTGACATAATGCATGTGATTGCGGATGTCAGCGGATGACTATCCGCTGACATCTGATTTGCGTCCTTTCCGATCAGTTCAGTTTTTTTTGGAACGGAAGAGAACCCTATGCTTAGCAATAACACACGATCTCCATTTTCCTCCCTCACAGAATGGAGGCTGTTATGCCTCTCCTCCCACCACGGCCGCTGGACTCGCTGATTGGCTCCTGCTGTGTCCAATCACAGAAGGAGCGGGTTGCCAACGGCACCCGCCCCCGACCTTATGCACGAAATCACGTACAGGTAAGTGATTTCGCACAGCCCTGCCGCAGTATATATGCGGTAGGTGGTCCTAAAGCAGTTAAAGGAGTTGTAAAGTCTGAAGGATTTTATCTTAATACATTCTATGCATCAAGATAAAAAGCCTTCTGTGTGTGGCAGCCCCCCCAAGCACCCCTAATACTTATCTGAGCCCCATCTCTATCCAACGATGTCCACGAGTGCCTTCCGCCATCTCTCTCCTGATTGGCTGAGACACAGCTGCGGCACCATTGGCTCCTGCTGCTAAACTCAGTTAGCCAATCAGGAGAGAGAGGGGGCAGGGCAAAACTGCAGCTCCCTTTCCTGAATGGATACACGGAGCTGCAGCTCGGCTCGCGCCATTTTACTGCAATTATTTTACCATGATTTTGACTGGACTTGAAGCAATGCCTATGTCTATGGACCTCAAAACGCATCAAAATCGGCCCAAAGTAGTGCAGGGACTACTTTGAAGTCGTACAGATATGAACGGTACTCATTAGAAATTATGGATTGTGACTTGTCATGCGACTTTGCAGTCCTAAATCGCAGGAAAAGTCGCACAAGTGTGAAAGGGGCCTTAATGTGGCCGCAAACAGTCAGTCAATGTTAGGAATCACATGACCTTTGTTCATTCTATTCTGTATTTCAGGATTTACTAGCTTCACATACCTCAGAAGACTATTAAGACCTCATGCACACTGGAGGTTTTTACAGCGGCTGTTTTTGACATCAGATGTTTTTTTGTACAACCAGTAAACTCCCCAGTATGTTCTCCTATGTCTCCATGCACACATAGGCTGTTTATCAGCAGTTTTTGGCAGGGGCGTTTTCTGGCTGGAAAAATTCCATTGCTTTTTTTTATAAGCCTGGGTTGTGTTTGGAGGTGTCGTTGATGGAACATAGCCTGGGTTTACACTGGTGAATGCTGAACACCACATGGGATTTGCACCAAAAACGCACCGCATTCCTGTACACATCACATGGGATGTCTGTGTGATGCGATTTGATCCATATATTTTGTATGGCTCAAATTGCATGACATTTGCACCAAAATGTTGTAGGATCCTTTTTTTCTCCACACCTAATCGCATTGCATGGGTGTAAACACCCATATGATGCGATTCTGGCAAGCACACTGCATTTTGCAATCTGTTTCGTGGTTATCGTTCATAGAACATGAAGGCCTGTTGACATTGTACCGATTTGGCATGCAATTTGCCACGTCGAATCGCATGTCAAATTGGAGCCTATTGCCGGCAACGGCACCGGTTCACACTTGGCGCTTTTCCACTGCATGGAACCGAACGGTTCGGCACGGTACGGCGGCGCTTTTCCACTGCATGGAACCGAACGGTACGGCTCTCAAAAACAGTACCACCTCGATTGTGGTTCCAAGAGGTACCATACCCGGTACCATATCCCACAATCCTTTGCATTCAGTCACTACTAGCCACTGATTGGTCAGAGAATCCCACCCACCCCATTGTTATCCCACCCACTTAACTTTAGTACTGCTTTAGTGGAAAAGCAAACCATACTGTACCGTACCGTTCCAACACCATACCATGCGGTACCAGCAGTGGAAAAGCAAACCGGGCCAAGCAGGGCCGAGCAGAGCCGAGCCGCTACTTGCAGTGGAAAAGTGCCAACTCTGAGGGCGGGTTTGAAATCAATCAGCTGAACGTGCACAATTTCAAACTCGCATGTCATTGCGAGTTCAGGGACAATTCCACAGACACATGTACGGGTTCATGCACAGATGTCTATTGAAATCGCCCCTGAAGTTGCCAAAAGCAGAAACTACTTTTGGTAATGGAATCGGTGCGGCGCAGAAAAGTCAGGATTGCCGGCAATAGGCTCTGATTTGGCATGTCAAATCTGCCCGATGTGAACGGGGGCTTAATGTCCCATGAACTACATCCCGAAACAGATTGCAAAATGCAGTGAACTTGACAGAATTGCATCACATGGGTGTTCACACCCATGCAATGCCATTTTAATGCAAGGAAAAAAGGGTCCACATTTGCACCAAAATGTTGAAGGACCCTTTTTTCCCCCGCACCTAAATCTTATTGCATCGGTGTGAACAGCCATGCGATGCAATTCTGGCAAGCATTGCATTGTGGGAAAGTCTGAGTTACTGAAATAGCAGAGAGGTGATTTTTAGCTTTCAACCTCGCATGTCAGTGCGACTTTAGCCCCGTACACACGTAGCGATTGTCGGCCGTAAATATTCGGCCGACGACCGATCGGCCGATTGTAGGCTTGTTAGTATGATGCTTCCGACAGCGCATTTTCGGCCGAACAGAAATCGGGTGTGCAGGCATTAAACAGCCGATTAGCAAGACTGGGCATGCTCAGAGAAGAAAAAACACATGAAAAGTGAACCATCACATGACATCACTTCTGCAGTCGGCTGTTGTTGGCCGACAAAATTCGTGTGCAGTCTTTTGCAGTTTTCAACAGACACGACAGCCCTGGACAAAAGACGGCCGATCGTTCAGCCAACGATCAGTACATGTGTACGGGGCTTTTGAGAGCGATTTGACAGACATCTGTACGGGTTCATGCACAGATGTCTAATAAAATCTCCCTGAAGTCGCCAAAAGTAGTGCAGCAACCACTTTTGGGAATCGGTGCGGCATTGCAAAGACAGGGTTGCACCGATTCGGACAGTGACGTTGCCAGTAATAGGCTCTGATTTGGCATGTCAACTCTGCCTGATGTGAACAGGGGTTTAATGTGCCATGAACAACTCCCCGAAACAGATTGCAAAATTCAGTGAGCTTGCCAGAATTGCCCATGCGATGCCATTTTGATGCGAGGAAAAAAGGGTCCACATTTGCACTAAAATGTTGTAGGACCCTTTTTTCCCCCCGAACATAAATCTTATTGCATGGGTGTGAACACTCATGCGATGCAATTCTGGCAAGCATTGCATTGTGGGAAAGTCGGAGATACTAAAATAGCAGAGAGGTGATTTTTAGCTGCAAACGCCAAAGAACGCTGAAAAACGGCAATGCAAAAAAGCTAAAAAACGCTGAAACGTTTTTACAACGTCCCGTGTGCATGAGGCCTTATAGTACAAGGGGTGACAGTGGCCACTATATATATATATTTATACACACACATATACACACACACACATATATACTTGTATTTTATATACTTGTATACTCACTCGAAGGAACCTCTGCAGAAATTTTTTGGAGCCGCTGATGTCTATGCTGGAAATATGTCCGTAGCCTCCCAGCATCCCGTCCACTGTGGGCTGAACATTCTTCCAGTACTTCTTTGCGTTAAAGTAGAACTCAGTCTCGTCTTCCACCAGCTCATTCGACATTGTGGAAACTAAAAACACAAATAGGAAAAAAAATTAAAAATCCAAATTTGAAATTTGACGTTCTCAGCAGCTTTCCTTTCCAACCAAAT